>NW_017161772.1:121710-126941 GCF_001652005.2 Ceratina calcarata
AAATATATTGAAATATTTCATTTAACTTTTAATGATAATTACATACAAAATGTTTCGTATAATAATTGGTTAAATCAGTCAGAAACAATTTTATCGCATAACGGGCAGTAATTGAATCATAATTTAATGGAGCCTCGTACCCTCATTTGATTTATGAATGAAACCGCAAGTACTGTCGATCGTAAATCGCATCGACTCATGCTTTTTCCTGTCCAACGTTATTCCATTGGAAGTTATAAAAAGAAAATCTTCTTCCATACGCGTTGCTTTATTCGCGCTCATAATTTTCCCTTGACAGCATAATTTCATAGTTGTGGAATTTCGACGTTTCCCCTGAGAGACATTTATATTGAATGAGGCGGCAGTTCCTTGACCACAAGAGAGAGGGATAGAGGGTCGCGTGTGCGTATCGTCGCTGTAGAAACACGCGTGGTTACCAAGATGATTTGTCGGCCGACGCGCGTAATCTTCTTCTAGAGAGAAAACTTGTGGGGCTGCATGCACCGTGCGAATTAGCATACGTCAAATAACATCAAACCTTGCAATTTCATTGTTTTCTGCTCCGCAGCATTGAAACTTCAAGTGACGGGAGGAATTCTGTTTACTTGACTCAAATGTTACGTTCTCATAATATGCGTATGAGAACACTACGTGCTTGTATAGTCTAAAGTAATGTATGATTGAATTTTGATGAGACACATGGCCATCCAAGAATTTGAGTGCATAACTGCACGATCAACAAGATTGCCCACGTGGCGTGTATTGAAAACGAGTGAATGCTATGAAATCTAATGAGAAAAGAAATGAATAATGTTATGTATTAATTTGATGAACCGCTTCGTATTCATTAATTTCCTTAATTGAGTCATAAATCACTTTGCGCCATAGTTTGACTTCCTTTTTAAAGAGATTGATTCGTTGATCGTTGCATGAGATATCGACTGACTCGCGGTAATTCCGATTAAAAGTGCAGGAGGAATGAAATGTTACTGGTTATGGCACTATATGCTAATCGAAGTGTTAATGAACAGCATGCGTGCCTAGCGTTTCCGGAGAATAAGGAGCAAGCGCACTCGAGTAGATCGAGTGAGCAAGGGGTTGGTTTAATTGAAACTCCTTCCTTCGAGAATATGCGCTTCTTCGTTAACCCTTCTATTGTTTGAACAATAGGATTGAAGTTCAAGCTCGCCCTATTGCGTAACTGTATAAAAGGGTTCGTTCAATGGTACTTCAAGGAATAGTCTGCCATATAAAGGAAATTTATACAGCAAGAAATGAGAATAAAATGTACATTGGGCAATAAAAAATATAGTTTTAATTAATTGCGGTTTGAAAAGAAGATAACAAGCGTTGTACATGTATATGGAATTATTTACTTTTTCTTAATCAGAATTTTCAGCGTGTACTCTTTACTCTCATTTCTACTTTCCGTTTTTAACAATTATAAAATTTGTAAAGCAATTATCGCCTAATGTTTCTATAAGATGTAACAGGATTGTAAAAAAAATATATTACTCTTCATTAAATTAATAATAAGGATATGTATAAATTCATTAGATTATTTCAAATTATTATAAAATAGAGACATCTTTTCTCACATCTCATATTAATAATAGTGAACTCTCAAAGAATTCCCCAGTGACGTTATCGAGACATTTTTTATCTTCTACCTACATTCATCCAAACCCGGCCAGACTCTCTGGAGATCGATTCTCGTACATATGTACAATACATTCCATCTTGTGTGTTTGGACTACTGTTTGCGTGGGTTGCGTGTGCCTGGCAGAAATTTCGATAAATATCACCCTTATGAATTATTGCATTGCTGAATCTCAACTAGTAATTTTGTAAAACGAGTCGAAAGATATATATTTATCATCAAACTATGGATTTATATATGAAATTGTAGATTCATTTAGCAAAGTGTATGCAGGCAAAAATGTTCTATTATTTCGTCTTACAATTCTTCAACCAACAACTCCGTTGCTTACATTAGTTTCATTTCTAATTGTAAGATTTGATCAGAGCGATTTCTATCCAGAAGAATTTTTTAATTAGTATGAAAAAGTTCTATGCGAAAGATTTCACTTGGTTTTATTGATTTCAAGCAAATGTATCGTCAGAAAAGTGAAGTTTGTAGCACGCATTAGGAACTTCTCGGAATACGGTTCGTAATGATCGACAATGCATTCGGTCCGCTTGACGTGGCACCACCATTACGATTCAGCAGTTTCGAGTTTCGAGATAGTATTCATCTTTCGCTAGGCATTTCGACGCGTGCACGGGTCGTCTGCGTGTGCGGGGGCGCCGTCGCAGAGGCGACTGGACGCCGGGCGTCGGAGCCAGTGCATCGCGTGACGTCGATCGTACGGTTCAGCCACGTGCTTCCGGTGCTTCTGTGCTTCCGTTTGCCGTGACGCGACGTCTTACCGCGTACGTGTGCCTGTGATGCGTGTTCCGACCGCTTCACGCCCTACGTGAATGTCCACGTCTGGCAAGCAAATCCATAGGCAGTAAATATCTCTTTTATCACATTTAATATCTGACGTTAAAATAAATTTGATTTTCTATTAAATTCTTTCTCTTTAGAAATGTTAATGTTTAAATAATGAATTCGTAATTCGTTGTGGAATGAAATGTGAAAGTTAATGGTTCCGTTTTCGAGGTAATGCAGTAAAATCGTAAGACAAAAGGTTCATGCTGGAAATCAATCATGTACCAATGAATGGATCAATCATTTAGTTGTCTCTGATCACCGAGATTACAGATAATGGCAACGGTAGTCGTACGGTATCTAACAAACGCGCGCCTACTTCGGTTAAGCTACGAATCATTGTACATGTACATCGTCGCTTTCTATGCGAAATTGTCTAATATCACGAGAACTCTTATTAAGCTTAGGCAAGGTTAATTTATTTTAATGAAGACCGGTTCACGCAGAGCCGCGTGAGTCGTTCTACTCTATATAGCAAGTGTTACGCGTTAATCCGTTTCCCGAAGGCTCGTCCGGTTTTTACGGAAGCACCGCAACATTTTTGACTCGCTTCCATTTTCCGCCAGCCAGAATTTCAGGGGTTTCTCATGAAAATTCTTTTTACGTCGTGCACCAGGAATTTGCACAATGAACCGCGAAATCTGACTTCCACCCGCACGATCCGCTTACATAATCACGTCATTTGCACCGATCGTTCAGATCTGTTCCAGCCGCGTATTATATCGACCACATTAGGCAATTATACGCGTATGAAATGTCTTCTGCAAATATAATAGATATGTGGCTCCTGTATTTAATTCAGATTTCTAATATTCTAATGTCTTATTATAAATCTTGTTGAGATCTCCAAATTATTATGTTCCTAATTTGATTCTCAACAGTGGATGAGGTAAAATTTTCGGAGAAACAGAACAGCTTCACATGTGCACCAATGTAATATTGCGCCGTGAAACAATGGAAGGATCGTACCTCCAGAGTCACCCCCTCGCGTACGTTCAGGGTTTGTTTGCCTCTGTTGATGCATGCGTCGCCGTTCTCAACGCGGTGCTCCCTTGTGCCCAATCATGTTCCCGCGTAAATTTACTTTGTAACCATGTTGAATTTCCACCGAATTTTTGTTTCGCACCAGAGATTCGTTGTCACTGTCGTGCATTACGAGTTTGGGAAATTTAATTAACGCGCATCGGCCGATGGTGATGACGGATCGCGTGGCATAAATCACGAACATCCTGTAAAATGTAGAAACTGTGAAATGTAATTAGGAAAGTACCGTTCCTCTTAAATGAATGGATGTGTGACTATCATTCAAACTCATAATTGAATTTCGTTTTGGTCTCATTACAAGGAATTAGTGGTAGCAGTGAGAACTATTTAGAAAATGTTTGAAGATATATAATTCACTACATATCACAATTTTTGTGAATGTTCATTATCTAAAATAAATGATAGAATTGGATATGGTTTTCTTTATTTCTTAATTTTAGTCAAGTGATGATTTAACAGCTCTTTAATTTCATAAACATTATATTCTTCTTTAAACAAAATTTCAATTGGGGAGAAGAAGATGATCAGTGTGCTAATTAAATAATTTGAAATACCTTTGAATGTAGCTTAATAGTAATATAACTTGATGCTTTATTCATTCAAAGTGGGTCTTTATTTATTAACGCATAGGAGAGCGGTTTTAACGAGCTCTTTCATGATGTATAAACGCGTTATAAAAATGTATTCTGAAGAGTTCAGCATAAAAATAAATAGGAGTGGCGTCTACGTTGCTTTTTCGATATACCGTAGCTGAGGTAATTTACGAGTACTGAGATTTATCGGTCGAAGAACCTCCTCCACGCTCGAGGTGGTGAACTTTATCCGCGCTTCGTTCAATTCCACAGCGCGCAGCGGTTGTAAAGAGCGACGGGTTTGACAAATCGCGAGCGAGCTACTTTCGCACTTTATCGACCACGCCATGCGGAGCCGATTCATCCGCGAGACAATAGAGGAGGACTGCGAGTACTCGTTAGAAGCGTAGGGGCGCGTTCGAGTATCCCTCGATCTACCCCAAGTGCAAGGCCATGTTCGAAACTCGTCTTTAAAGCTTCACTACTTTGATGAATATTGAACGGGATACATGGTAGATTATTTCAATAAAATAGTGCACTAAAATATGTGAAATCCTTGTCATCAGTTAATAATTCATAAATAAATGAAAAGTTAATTTAGATATAAAAACGTCGTGAATTTCAGAATAATAAATTGTAAAAAATGTTAGAATGTGTTTAAAGAAAGCAAAGAAGGCATTCGAATCTTTAATGCTTCATGAGTGTTGATCGAGTCTGAGCGATGGATTAACCCTGTGGACAGACCCTTCTCAGCTGATCCTCGTTCAGACGTCGCCGGCAATGAAAAAATCCGTGATCCGTGTAATCTGTGGGCAGGGACCTCGGTAAACAAAAGGGCATCGTCGCGTCGATTGCGCTGGCTAGAGTGAATGGTACACCATGATGTTGATGAATTAGCGTTGCCATTCTTCCGTCTGTGCGCGTGTATAAAGAAACTTCGATGGTTAATCTTGGATTGGTAGTTCGTCGCTCTTTCCCCTTGTCGAACTGGTCGCTTGAACGATTCATAATGTTTCCTGCTAGATTGCGGATATTTCTGAATGATTAATGGAAAGGCAGATATTGCTGAAATAGATATAAAATACTATGTAAAGAATTTAGATATTTAATTAAATTTAATG
>NW_017161772.1:126979-129085 GCF_001652005.2 Ceratina calcarata
CTTCATGAGTGTTGATCGAGTCTGAGCGATGGATTAACCCTGTGGACAGACCCTTCTCAGCTGATCCTCGTTCAGACGTCGCCGGCAATGAAAAAATCCGTGATCCGTGTAATCTGTGGGCAGGGACCTCGGTAAACAAAAGGGCATCGTCGCGTCGATTGCGCTGGCTAGAGTGAATGGTACACCATGATGTTGATGAATTAGCGTTGCCATTCTTCCGTCTGTGCGCGTGTATAAAGAAACTTCGATGGTTAATCTTGGATTGGTAGTTCGTCGCTCTTTCCCCTTGTCGAACTGGTCGCTTGAACGATTCATAATGTTTCCTGCTAGATTGCGGATATTTCTGAATGATTAATGGAAAGGCAGATATTGCTGAAATAGATATAAAATACTATGTAAGGAATTTAGATATTTAATTAAATTTAATGATAAAATATACAAATGAGAACTGTAATGATATGTAAATTATATTACTACTTCTTGCGGTATTTGAATTATATTAAAAGTGGACAGAAATAGCACTGGGAATCGTTTGATGTTGTAAATTAATAGAGAAAATCAATCACGGTTTCAATATTTGAAACTTCTCGTTATCGGTATTCATTCAATCATGGTAGGCCAAGTACTTTGCAAGACGAACAGATCTGCTAGATATTTCTCGTTTCTGCTTCTTTCATATTTTACCCAACGATTGGGAAACAGCTTTACAATATTCTTACCATTTTCCTGCTTCCTACGATCGCATGCTTCCCACACGCTAGCTCTGCAATCGCTTCCTTCACCTCGATCGAACTTACCAAACAACTTCGTCTATCCTAGCAACCTAGTAGATAGTAGAATTATTGCCACGCCTCAATTTGTTTTTCCCTCTGCACTCTTAATCGACTAATAAAAAATCTTGAAAACGCTTTATACACCTATTATCTTTTTCTTGCGAGCTTGCCAAATTAAAGTTTGCTCAAGGATACGATTTTATCACCAAAAATACCCGCTTTCAATCTGATATAATGCGATACCACATCGCGAGCTTTCTAATGGAACTAGTTTTTAACCATTGCGAGCGATCTTTCGATTGGACTTCTCCGAAAGTGATTAACCTATTTGCATCTATCATTTCGTTCTAAATTGCTGTCTGTAAAATACAGTGCTAGCTAGATTATCGGCTTCCGTACAAAACTGCAACCACCGGAGGGAAATCCTATTCTTATTGAGGATGCGAAAGATGGAAATCATAGGCGCGTTAATCACGCGAATTTCACGTCGCATCGCGTAATCGCCTCGCATTTATTTGGTACGACCGTTAACGTGAATCGCACGTGATTTCTAGCCAGAAACGGTGTAACAACGGTGGATAAACGAGACTTTCGCGATATCCTGGTGACGTCGGTCCATCGTGGAATTCGTGTCGCGCGGAAAGAAAGATGAAAGAAAAAGAGAGAAGTTGTCACTGGTTGGCTATCTGCTTAAGTAAACGTGCACCGGTACCACGGGTCAAAGGTGAGCTGGTTGAATACCTCTATTACCGGCTAGGTAATGGCTCCTTTACTCGTGCATCGGCACCATGAAAACGAGACACGCGGCCCTGGTCATTGAGCCGCCAACAAACCGACCGTATAGTACCCTTTTATGAATCACTATTACTGGTACCACGTGGGTAAATGGACCGAATCGGTCGAATAGCCGTAGGCCAATGGTCCATGTTATAAAAAATATTCTGAACGTTCGAATGTTATTTTATGGGAAATAATTTTTAATCGTAATTGAAATGAAAGTTTTTATTGGAAACCTTATTCGTTGATGGAAGGAGCCAAGACAGAAATGATCATTTTTTATTCATCTCGATACTTCAATCCGTTTTGGACATACAGGCTTCTAAAAAAGCACAGCGTTCAGTATTACTGACGCAGGTCAATGAGCTAGTTACCCGTATCAGCTGAGCGTCTAGACCGACGAGTCGATCAACGTGCGACAAGGAGAACAATAGCAGCGCTGAAAAATTGTCTTCGTGCGATGATATCTCTGTAAGTCGGATCCAGATGAATCAAATAGCATTTTAAGGATGTATTGGTTATACAATCAATCCCAAAAGTTTATGTACTATAGAAA
>NW_017161772.1:130196-150077 GCF_001652005.2 Ceratina calcarata
GACTTTTGAGGCTTGTATTTCTTCAAGTCAGTTGTTTCTTCCAACTTCGCGCATGCACACCAAATACCAGAAAGTTTTCCTTGGGTTACTGCTGATTACCATAAGAGTAACTCTTCAACTTCGAACGGTGATAGCTTCGTCAGTTTATAGTTATTTGTTGTGAAGTTATGAATAGTCGAACTTCTACGGTTCTTTTCTCCTACTCTTGTCGTCGTGAGGTGCCACGTCTCTGGAGCTTCCGTAGCAAATTACTAAAATGTCGGTTTCTAACTAATTGCTATCACAAGTAACGCGATATACTTATTATAGACTTTGATAAAACGAATCTATTTAATAGCTCCCATCAAATAGAAAATTGATCGCAAGCGATGTTTAATAGAATAGACCATTTCTCTTAATTACTATTTTTATTGAGTCATTCTCTACATATTTTTAATGTGAAATCCTAATTTCCATTTTTACGCGGTGAATTTTCGAGCCGCTTTATCCACCGTAATGAGGATAACTCTTCACGCTCGTTAATCATCCAACTTGGAGGATTTAAATACGCGGAAAATCGAGGTTTCCCGTCGTTCTCATCGCGTCCTGTTAATCGGTTTATTAGTCACCGAGGAAGGCGGATATCGATTCCCTCGTGAGAGTCATCGAATAAATTAACAGGCCGTTTGAATCGCGCGCACGTAACAGTGTCACGGGTGGTCGACGCGACGTCTGGACGTCTGAAAGCCTGGCTGCGGATCGCGAACGCAGCGAGAAGCCGAGAAAAGCCGATAGTAAAGGACCGACGTTTAAACGGTGGCCGGCTTCTTCGAAAAAGATGGTGAAACGACGGAGCTTTCAAAAGCTAGCCGAGAGATTTTCAAACTTCACCCTCTTTGTGTCGCTTTTTCCTGCTTCAACTATATCGGAATTTTTGAAACTCCGTTTGAGAGTGCTAGTTAAAGAGCTCTTCCAATCCTTCTCTTCATCTTTTTCATTATTTTTATACTTGATGAGGTACGGCTTGACAGAAAAACTTATGGCAGACTTGGAATATTTAAAAATACATTCTGGCTTGCTGTTTCCTTCAGATCTAAAGTCTGCTACGAGTATTGCTTTCAATGTTTTATGCTTCTTTTAAATACGTCTAACTATTAATTAATTTATGCGATAACAGAATTTAATATCAATTCTACTGATATTAGATTTCATTTGTTTGAATATTTATTAATACAATTTTAATATTGTCCCATCTTCATGATAGCTGTATTAATTTAGAAAGATGACTAACAATGTATTTAGTGAACTGAGAATCACATATGGAAACATGGTCGATCATTATGGGTCATTGTTTGTATTTTCCATATGCCTACAATACGTCATGACGAAATATCGATCGGTAGTTTGACGAACACCGGCCTCCCTTAACTAGTATCTAATTATAGTCGTTTAGAAGCACTTGTTACGAGAATAACGGTGAGCTTGTATCGGTCGGTTACGCGACGGTAAACGTGCTGGAACAATTTGTGGACGATTCGCAATTTCCGCTCAATAAACGCACTTCCCCCATCGATTTCGTATCAATTAACCATTTTAATAAGTGAACAGACAACCATTGTCTATAACCCATAGTTGCTTAGTTTGCAACGCGAATAATTACGCCCACAGATGTTCATTAAATAATGCCAGCCGCAAAGAGAGTTTTATTAATGAAACTTTCGCCATTTATTCATTATCGGCGATCGTACATAGCCATTAAGTCTTTTCGCTCCATTTCAACATGCATATGCACAATATCCGTCGCGTCAGTTCGTAATTAAATTCTTTGTCAAACGATCCTCTTCGTTTGCATTTTATTTGAAATTTAATCGGGGAATCAGGAGTTTTTCTGTTTCTATACAAAACGCGAAGCATTCATTCAACTCTGTAGGAATCGTTTGAGAAAAAAGAAGAAACAAAAAGCGGTAGTTCATTTTTTCGTGTTTCTAAATATTGTTCTCTACTTGAAAAGCTCGCGGGTTCGAACGACCTATTCAACGGTCGGCGCCAGAATTGCTCGTTTGTATCAATTGAAATCGAACACACAAGGATCCCGATGTAATTAAAACGAAATTGTGAAGCCAAACTGTTTAACAATATAGGGACATGAGCAAAGAATAGTATCATGGAAAGGAGTGAGGTGAGCGCTGTTCTGTGAAATTTATTGTTGGTTTCAATTATAGTGCTAAGCGCTGATATAATCAGAGACTAGAAGTGCAGTTCGTATTTATATATTCTGTACATTTCGTCTCATAAATTTATTGAAAAATGTACGTTGTTTCGTTATTTCTCTCTTTTCTTTTAATGTTTCATCGTGTTTATCATTAAAAATCATATTTTTACATTCATTATTTTTAAGGCACGTTTATTTCATGTTTTTTTTAAAAAATATTTGAATTATTTTGATTTGTTAGCCTCAGTGCTGTAGCTTCATCTTATTAAGGGAATTCTTCACTTTGCAATTTCTTCTAAGACTCCCCTTGCAGCCTTCGCTTTCTCGCTAGGGAAAAGATGAAAGGAATCGATGATACGGCTTCGTGGAAGCGATGAAAATATCCGACGGTTCTTCGTTTTCAACTGCGAGGGTCATTGATTCTGCGAACATCGATTTCTCGTTTACTCGCAAAAGGGTAGACGATTTGCGCTTCGACAACGGCGAGTATCTATGTCGATCATTAAATTAAACTAACTAGCTATACATATACCAAGTTGTACCAAAAGAATTTAGACTATATTGTTTAACAAGTTATTTTTTTAATCCATAATCTGATAAAATTGACATTACAGGATCACATTTATGAATACAATCATGAATGTCCTTTTTTAATCGCTTTCTTAATTTAAAAAGTAATATGCCGTCAATACTATTTTATTAAAATTGTACTTTCAAAGAGTAGGATTCATAAAACGATTTAATAAATTGTTATCCTTCATGGAAAGATAACGAGTCTGTGTGTGGCAAGGTTTGATTTAATTTCTTTCATCTTTTCAAAGGGAAATTGAACTCAGTCGCCCGGCGAAAACGAGAAAAAAAATATCGGACACGTTCCTTTCCATGGAAATTAATCTCGCGAAACGTTCCCTTGTCGAAAATTTCTCGTTTCCGTTCCGGGACACGCGGAGAGGAAATCTCACCGGTAAATGCAGAATTCGTTCTCGCTCGCTTTGCTACGGAGTACAGATACACGTCCCGGTAATCGCAAAACCATGCATCCTCGCAGGCCATGTACCCTCCGATGTACGTCTCCGAACTTCGTTACATCGAGCAATTTCCTTATCGTGTCGTGCCTTGCGCTTTCGGCGAGCGCGAACACCGTCGCGCTTGTCCCGTTGATATCTCGCAGCTACGAAGAAATTGCATTTCACGATTGGAGGAGGATTTCACATGTTCGGATCCGGAACGAGGAATCAGAAATTGCTCGATCGGTGTTTACCCTCCCTTTCCGGTCGCAGTCGTTCGATGCCTGTCTGTCCTGCACTCGGCGAATTTTCCCTCTCGCTGTTCGTGTCAATTAACGCTCCCGGCAAATTGTCTGAAATTGAGTTTTCGTTCGCTCGCTCCGATTGTCGCGCGGCTCGGCCTCGAGGAAAATTTGTCGCCTTCGGCTTTAATATACTGATTAATAGGGCGGTCGACTTAATGACGGGCAAATCTTTCGGGGAATCTCGTGAAAACGACTACCGGCTAATTGAACCGCGTGAATAAACTGAAATGAAAGTTCACTGGAAAATGTCTTGCCAGGAATTCCGGAGATTCGTGGAAACTGTTTCTGCTCTGTTCTCTGTAATTAGTAAATTCTTGGGTAATTGGGGTGGTCATTTGACAGGGTATCATCGAGGGATAGCCAAATCGCTTCTGAGACTAAAAGTGCTAAAATTACTCAGGCGATGCTGAAACGTATAATAAAGGTTGATTAAGTGTCACTCTCTTGGTAACAGTACTTGGCTGCTCTAGCGACGTTTTATGGAGTAGGATAGCTTGTAATAAACGCGACGCTTATGGTCGCGTCATTTATCACAGTATATTGCCCTTTTTAATTATTACCATTTATATATTAATTTCACAATTAAATTAAATATCTGTTACTAAAATTCTGTTTAATAATAATATTCACTAGGATTTATAAAAGGTATAAGATCTTATGAATGATTATATATTTATTGAAAAATATTGACAGTCATGCTTACATATCAATTTTACAATTGAATTTCACTTGATCAAAATTCATATCATCATATATATGAAAAAAGTGCAAGTTCGTATAAACGTACAAAAATAAAATAAATAGAATTATATAAATTATAGCAGTTTGATTTACAAAGTCAAGATTCGTTCAGATATAGTATATCAATGGTTGGCTGTACTGGTTGCCCCAATAAAATCTGTACACCAGTGGGGAATAAGTTTGAGGCGTGATGTAGTAAACGTATGGTACTGTGTAACTTGTGCTGTAGATTGGAGCTTGATAAGCTGCAGTTTGGTAAACTGGAGTCCGGGCAATTTGCACTGGCTGGTTTGGATAATATTGATTATTGTTGTATGGATAATTTATTGTGATATCGCTGGATTGGTGATGCGGAGACTTCACTTTCACCTTTGTGCCATCGGACAACTGCAACAAAAAAAATTGTGATTATTCTTAAGTATTCATAACTAATGAATCAATTATAAATTCGTTGTGAATTTTAAATTCAAACATAATAATAAATTAATAGTTTACATACTCTGTTAAAACTACCGCCAGATCAATTTTACTATTTTGAATTTTACATAAGTTTTAAGTCAAATACTTTTTGCTATGATATTAAAATTCAAGATTGTTACCTTAATATGTTGATGCGCATGATTTTTCGTCCTGGCGCTAAGTGAAGTTGCTGACGACTCATCGGAATCAGACGTTGACTTGGTATCAGCAGCAAGCTCTTCTCCATTCTGTTCCACTTGTTGTTGCTGTTCTGATTGAGAAGCAGATCGTTGTAGAAGCATTGCATGTTGGAGATTTTCCATGTTCACTTGGGGGAATGTAATTTTTACAGGGTTTCCCTCTTTTCGTCTTAATATTTGCTCTTCTGTCTCTGCCTCAGAATTCGCTCGTGCTTGCTGGCTCGCGTCTTTCATAGAATTTGTGTCGTATTCCGCTAGATTCGATTGTGTGGGAGTCTGTTGCTGATAATATGTATACATGTTCGATGGATCCAAACCAAACAGACCACTGCTTTGTCGCACGTTCACGCGTTTCTCTATCGAAACAATTCCAATTATTTAATTATTTGACAGAATTTCCTACTTTCATTTGATTAAATTGACATCTCACCATCTTGACTTTGCGCATCAAACACTGACAGTTTGTTATTCTCTAAGGTCGACTTCTTGGCCACATCATCGTCCTTACTACGTTTGGTCTTCTGCTCTGTAGTATCGAGTCCCCCATCGATAGATCTTCTGCGACGATTATGTACTACCTGAGAAAATTACTCAGTTAATAAATTGAATGTTCATACAACTCAACAAAAACATCCAGATGTTATGTTTCCTATAATATCATTTCGGTTTAAATTCTATAAATCTGGATTCACTAATTTTAATTAATTACATTCAATAATAGTGACATAAAATAATAGCAAGTTGATCAACTACATAAATAATATAATTTCCGTGAAAAATAAATGTATTGCCACTCACCGGTGGGATGAATGGATAATACTGCGGTGGTATCATTGCAGGAATTCCTTCAACAACTCCATTTCCTTTAAGGAAACGCCTGTAAGCAGTCCGCGATATTGGCGGAATTAAATACGGAGAATGATAAAATGGTGACAATGCGTGCGCAGGGATATCGTACGAATTCGTGTAGACTGGATGCAGTTCCAAATGATAACCAGGATCTTCTTCAGTTTTTGATTGCTCGTCGTTTTCGGATGACTGCATTATGGGTTGTTTCGTCGAATGCGATTCCGATGTCGAACGTCCATATCCGGGTTGTACCATGATATCAGCCATCGTGTGGCTGGCTAGAAGAAGCACTAGCGGAAGCTAAAACAAAAATATCATTATATTCCGAATATTTCATGTTCATTTAAAAAAATTAGTCTGTTAATTGTCAAAGTCTCACCATTGCTAACTGTGCCATCGTTGCTGCTCGACGTTCTCCGTTTGGAAGTTGTATCGAAACTGTGGTGGAAACGGTCCCCGAGAACGCATAAATTAATTCCGAAAGGTGCTGATGTTACATATTTAATGTGCAACGCACTTTTGTCAAGCCAGCGCGTTAACCAACTCGAGTTCATTTTTGGGTCAGGCACTTGTGAAATTCACGTCCATTCCAATATACATCGCATATTTAGCAAAAATTTGATTCTTAAAAAGTATAAATAACGTTATTAAATATTTTTACGTTTTAGTGTATTTTATTGGATTTTCAAGATCCAGAATTCCCAATTCATGCTTTTTAAATGACCTTTATGAATACTTTCAGGCCATATGGGGGTCGAAAGTTTTCTCTAGGCATCAATAACCGTTTCTCTCGTTTACGTAGTCTTCGCCAGCTGTTCATGCATCGAATCTGTAGAAGCGATTTCTAAGGGGGAATATAAAGTAGGAGATTTTTCAGGGATTGTCGAAATACCGAGTTTCCCACTTCTACTTAAACTTTTGTATCCGAACGATCCCAAAGTAAGATGAAGTGCCGTATCCTCATATCGTCACCGCGTAAAAAGCATTTCTAGTAAATCGGTGTCATCGTTCCAATCTATTAAACGTTTCCTGGCTTTCTCGTCGTTCATTCAAGAAACGATGTTTCATCGTTCGACGGGCAATTGTATAAATTGTAAACCCGCGTGCACGGAAACGAACGCACGCGATTTACTAGACTTTAATGTATTCACGTAGAGGAAGAGTGGTTTAATAGTCGAATGCTATATTAGATGAATGTGCGCCAAGTATGTATTCACCCAATTCGTACGACAATCAGGGCGTGTCAGCAAAGCTGGTAGCCTCGAAGTGCAACGAAGTTGGAAATGCGAGGATTTCGCACATTCCTTGATCGCTGCATACCATTATTCGGTTTTGCAATACTATGTTCAGGGAATCAGATCGCCGAACATTGAACTTATATAGAATTATAGTAAAGCAATGTATTATATTATAGAATTATAGTAAAGCAATGTAATTTAATCCACCAACGTTCGATTCGATCTACTTGCATTTAGATTTTTATTTAAACATTCAATACATCACTCCATAGAGTCCCAATTCTTTTCATAATAATGATCATAAAGTAATTAATAACATTTTCCTTGATATATTTCCCGAATCATAAATAATACAGCGTTACATTGTTTTCGAGATTACAATACCAATGAAATTGTTGGCTCTTGTATTCTATTCAATGTGGAATTTTCTATCATTCCTCACGTTCGATTCAGAAGGTCGAGGCTGTAACAGATTGGTTTGGAAATTGTCTAGGTTGCGTATTCGGTACGTGATGCCGGCGGCGCACCTGACGCTGCGCGAGGAGGATGTGATACGACTAACGTTGGAGTTCCTCCATAGCCGCGACCTTCACATCTCGCAGCTCTCGTTGGAACGCGAGACGGGCGTGATAAATGGTCAATACAGCGACGACGTCCTCTTCCTTCGCCAGCTGATCCTCGACGGACAATGGGACGACGTGCTCGAGTTCATTCAGCCATTGGAGGCGTTGCCCGACTTCGACATGAGAAAGTTCACCTACTCGATCCTCAGGCACAAGTACGTCGAGCTGTTGTGCATCAAATCCGAGGCGAACCTGATCGCGGCTGGAACGAATGGAAGTGTAGACAATGCGGTCTCGGAGGTAGTCAAGGTTCTCACCGACCTCGAGAAGGTCGCCCCATCCAAAGAAGAGTACAGCAGCCTGTGTCTGTTGCTGACCTTGCCACGGCTCACGGACCATCTCCAGTATAAGGACTGGAATCCGAGCAACGCGAGAGTTCAATGCTTCCGCGAAGTGCATCCGCTGGTGGAAAAGTTCCTGCCCGGCGACAGAAAGAGCACCGATCCCGCCCATCCGGTTACCTCGGCGAAAAACGATCGGCTCATACAGCTGATCATTAAAGGCATTTTGTACGAGTCCTGTGTCAATTACTGTCAGGCCAAAGCTACAGGCTCGAAGGAGAGCGAACAGGTAATTGAATTATATTTTTGTCTATTCGCAGTATCTACTGACCTTTTTTTCTTACAACACTTATATAAAATATAAATTACATTAATTTTTTCTCTGATTTATTTATTTTCTTATTACAACACATATGTTTAACGATTACCGTGTTTTGTAATCTGTTACAGGTGGAAATGAATTTTTCTCGGCTTTTAGACGGTTCCGTCGGCTTCAGCGACTCCGATTTAAGTTTACTATCGTGGCTGCAAAGCATACCACCAGATACGTTCGCAGTGCCTTTCGCCCAGCGAACGTTAAACGTGGACGTGGAGCGTCTTGAGAGACCATCCCTGGAGACCTCCTGGACCGAGCACATGTTGATCACACCCATAAAGCCGAAAACCTTCCCGCACAGCGCGATGCCGTTTACCAGACCGCGGTCCGCAGCCGATATGATGTCTCGCAGTCTGGTGCCAGCTTTAGAAGCTGGACTCGGACCAAGGAGTCCGGGACCTAAAAATACTCCGATACCATCTGCGGCGTTGATGGCGTTATCCATCGGTGATATAACACCGATGTCAAGATCCTCTTTCGCGAGCTTCCATCTAACCGGTTTCAAGAACAACAAGCTGATGAACACGAGCGTGGACAGGCTGTTCGAAAACGAAGGCGATGTCTTCCTTAGCTCGAGCTACGCCGAGTTCCAGCAGTTGCCTTCTATACAAGAAACAACGATGAACAGTCAGCCGAAAGCACCACCGAGGACGAGAACGCACTCGAAGAGTCCCGAAGGTAAATTTATTTGCTTATTTGAAATGTTGTCGGAGGAAGATTTGATGTGGAATTTGAATATTCGAAATTTATTTTACAGCTATTAGAGCTGAGCCTTCTGCAGCCTCCACGCCGGAGCGTAGAGTAGCTGGCAGAGAATCCCCGGCTCCATCCACCGCCAGAAGTTCCAGAAGAGACTCGCTGGCGGAGAAGCCGACTGGAGTCGCCGCAAAGATCACGGAACCCACCGCAATCCCCGTTCGAGCTTCCCTTGGCGGAGAACACCTCGAGCAAAGTTACAATGGTGACTTGTTCAAAGAGTACCAAAAACAAAAGCAGAGGCTGCAAGAAAAGTTCCACGAGAGGGAAAGGGAATGGGACGATTTGGTCAGACAATTGTCGGCTCCGCTGCCCCCGCAGGTGGTCGATAACAGACTTCAACAGGGTGACGGGTGAGTAAATCTCGTCTATAATGAGGCTTTTCATTTGCATGTACAATGCGATTAATCAATCGTGATTTAATTTTTGAATTTTATTGAATGGTGATTCATTTTGAAATTAATTGCATTGTACAATCAGAAAATGTGTTCAGCTCTTGCGTTGTTCGTATAATTTTAATATCGGAAAATCATTATTACGTTATTCGTGACTTTATATAAAATAAAAAGTCGCGAGTGGATGACTAATAGAGAAAAACAAAGAAGTGAGGAAAACTTAGTCGCTAGCCAAAATGCCAACAATTATCAACGTGCGGTGCAAAAGCTGAAAAGGGGTAGGTCGCGTCGAGTTAAACTTGGCATCTTTCCCAACGAGTTGCTCGATAAACGTAATCCAGACAAATACTGTTGTTTTCCGCGTGGCGTCTCGCGGTGCCAGAGCACGGTCAATCAAACCGTGCGGTGTTGGCTACATTCTCTAAGAGATGGCGGCAAGAGAATGCCTTTGTCGCGCTTATTATGGTAGTAACGCGCAAGCCGAGAATAACCCGTTCGGTCTAGACGCCAGCATGTGGCGTCGATCGAAATAGCGATGCGCCCGACAGGAAACTTACAAAAGAAAGCGCGATTATTTTGACGACCTGACAATGACCTTTGCTTTTGTTCTTTTATTTCCTCGCTCTAACTGTAGAATGCCAAAAGAAAGGGATTTGTAGGAATGTACATTTCTCATGCAATGAAGGATTTTATGAAACTTAATTTATATTATGGATACTTGTTGAAATTTAGATATGCAGTTTCAAATTAATAAATTGATAGACACGTGGAATTTAATATTTAACATTTCCTGCTCATAATATAAAATTGACGAAAAGAGCTAAATATTTAGGAATTACTTAGAATATAAAGAAATATAAATATTTATATACAATAAATATATTTACGTAAATTAAATATTTCCAAATGCAAAGGATTAATACGATAAAAAAATAGGATATTCTTTAAATTATCGATTTCTAATAGAGTTCTTTTATTTTATTTCGTCCACTCTATTCTATTAAACCAGAGACTTGCGATAGATTTCCTTGAGAGTTACCGGTTATATTGACACTGTTTTCTCACGACATAGATAGCTTCGTCTTAGATAAATCAGTAACGGCGGGTAGTCATCTCTCGTGAGTGTCGTGCACATTCCTTTTTGCGAACGAATAAACTGTCTCGACTATATCACCGTAACTGTCGTGTAACAGGCTAAAATTACCGTCGCCCCGAGATGTCAAGTACAGTGTATCTTTTCCTTAAATCCATATCGGTCACATCCGGTGATAACTAAAACGGTGTTTAAATATTAGTTGAAGTTTCCTTGAGCTACTTTTGTTGGTTTCTTTCAATTAAATTAAATATCGTTATACTACATTTTTTATATTTGATTAAAAAGAAAAGACAACAATAACGATGGTTTAGATTTTATTTATTAGATTTAATTTATTTTCTATTATCTCAGATTTCTCAGTCATTCATGTTTCGTTACCTAAATAAGTCTCAATGACGTCTCCTCATACATATATATGTAGGTACCAATGCGTCAAAGAAATGAAAGTGGAATTGTAACGTAGTTCATTGGCACCGATCGTTGACATTGTTCAGGGCCCGGATGCCGGATGTATGAGAATAGCACGTGCAAGTTGTCACGGGGAAATCGTGATCGTCGAGCCTCGTCATCGGTTCGACCCCATCGGCGATTCGCATTTTGCGTTTTCGTTCTGCATATTTATAGTCTTATTGTCCCATTCATGCACATCAGTCAATTCCTCATGAAACGCAGATGGACGTGTATATTCGTGGTACATATAGAGTTTTCTTTCTCTTCGGTAATTTACACAAATATCTTTTTGAATTTTTCAGTCTTGACGTTATATCGAAAAAACTTATTCATAGTTCTCTATTGTCCGAAAAGTATGTTTAATTACGAACATCATTGCTCTATTTTGGTATACAATTTCAATGGAAAAATGTCATATTTATATAAAATATACATATTAGTTACATATTAATTCTTATACAATAAAATGTACAAAAAGAAATAATCTGATACCCAAAAATATACCAATTCAATTTAATTTTTCTTACTGTCGACGACAATTGAGTAAAAGTTATTTACACGTGGCTAAATACAATTCGAGTTCCATTGGCGTGGAATTCGTACGTGCAAAGTTAAATGCAAATGCGGAGCGAGAGACCGGACACCGCACCGGTGCAGTGGTCCTCTGAGAGGCATGCTCACCATGCAAAATGCTAATTATCCTGGACTACTCGTGTATAAAGTTAACTGATTCCAGACGCGACAATAATACTACTCGTAATACGACAAGCTTGTGGTTGTCAGAGTCAAGTTCTTAGGTGCTTGCAAACGGTGTTGAGTTACATACAGCATAGTCAGCCGAGCTATGAAATGGCATTGCTATTGAATATTCACTGAATAGTAACGAACAATTGTTTGCAAAAAATAAAGATCGAAGTTATGGAAAAGGTAATAATGGAACTTAACAGATAAAGGAGTTAGAGATAGAATATCACGGAGTTTGCATTAGTTTTATTGAACAATCTTTATCACTAATCAGAAGATCGATGTTAGAGCATTAGTGATAACAGAGAAAAAAATCATTTCTTATTTTTCATTTGCTCGTACTATTAGTGAAAGTGATCTTGAGATCCATTGTTATAATAAGCCAATCTTTTCTCTTATCCCTCTTATCGACTAACCATCCGATTAAAAGATACACAAGATCATGGCTTACATGTTTTTCTAAGAAACAGCCAAGTGACTCAACTATCAAGAAGATCGAGTAACGTGTATCTAAGATTAGATCAATTCTGATCGAACTATAAAAACGAACGAAACATCATCCCTTAATTAAAGAAATTGTATCAAGTACATAAATAGTGTAATTAGGAGTACGTTATTTTTAATCATTTATTGAATTTGGTACTACTGTTTAAAAAAGTACGTAAAAGAAGCTTATGTAAAGTACAGGCAATCGTATCAAGTCAATAATACTCAAGCATGCTTATGTTAAAAATTAGATAGGTTCCGGTAATTCTATGTCTGGGAACATATAGACGCATTAATGAGACTCGTTAGCGATCAGCTTGACACGTCGGCGGCATAAGTCAAGCGGAATTAGTGCAAGTCAAAAGAGTTTCGAGTATCCGGCACTTCGTTGGCTACAAAATACGAGCGCGTGTAAAGTTTACGTTCCTCGTTCGCTGAAATAGGGGTCTCACGAGAAGAGTCCTTGATCCTTCAACAGGTTCAACAAACGAGGCCGTTCTCAATGATTCATTGCCCCTGATTCCTTGCAGAGAATCCCTTTAAATGACCACACGCGCAATTACGCTTTGCTTTAGAGTTGCAGGGAAATACTCCTTACTCACGTTCCTCGAAATTGCGCTATTATTAACCGTTACAGCGAAGAGCAATTGAACTGATGGAAGTATTGTTATGGGAAAATTGCTATTTAAATACAAATTGCTATGTACACGATACACAATATGTTGCTTTAAAGACCCGACAATTATTTTTAAACGTTTCTTTCAAATCTTGCTTGTATATGACTTATGAATACATCAAATCTTGCAACAAGGCGCAAGATCAGATCGTTTCTGAATACTTTATTAACTTCTACCAACTGCATACAATACGCACTTAACTGAAATAGCTTGTCCAGTCAGACTTAGTATGTAAATCATAATTATCATGAGGACGAATTAACGCGTAAGCTGTAATACGGATTTAGCGTAGAAGAATGAAATTTGCGTAGCAACATACGTATATCACTCGTTCGCGTTCTCGATTCGTTCGAGTCGGCGCGCGATTGTCACGGGCGTTGCTTTCTCCTGCGAGGATCGACGACGAGGGTGTCGGTCACTCGTGGATTTTCTTGGCTCCTGCCACACCGCGTCACGTCGCATTTTATCGCCATCACAGATCTCTGCCATCGTAAATGTCCACCTACTTGCTTTCAGACGCAACGCTTAATTAGTACGCGTGACCGGCCGAGATTGGTCACAGACGCGGCTTTGTTCGAGGCTCCGTCGATTAAAACAGCGGGAATCGCGGAATGAGCGTTCGCTCCATCTCGAATTAAGCCGCTTCGTTAGCATCGAAGAATGGCAGGTGTTGTAAACGGTATTACATGGAAAAGTACATTGGGAGTAGGTTACTTCGGTTTGGTTCAAGGTGAATTGATCAGGTGTAATGTTAGAAGAGATGAGCACATCTGTTCGTCCATGGCAACATATTTTATTTGTAATTATACGAATTCATGGTATGAAAGATTTGAAGATTGAGGTCAATGTTTCCTGATTAATCATTTTTAATTTCAATGTCTTGTACATACATGAAGTTTCTTTTAGAGAAATATTCATTAATAACAATATTACTTTAAATATTCTTGAGTAATTTATCATTTGATAATGAAAGGAAAAATTATGTCACAATAATAATTTCTTACAAGGCCATCATTACGTTCTGCGATTTTTTATTTCTATTTGATCGGCAGTTTTTAATTACAGTTGTATCAGATAAAATAAGGAAAAGTCTAAATAAGAAATCAATTTGAATCAATTATTCAGATAAGCGAGATAAGAAATTTATTATTGACGTTCATAAATTTATAGGAATTCGCACGTTGGTGTACAGTGGAAAGTATGATATTGCGTTCAACGTGTTGTGAAATTCACTAGGTCTCGTGCGGGATACTTCATTCTATGTGTCGAGTGCAGAAACGCGTGTCGTATCAAACGCGAGAAATAACTGTGCCATGTTAGTTCTTAGTTCATGGGCCACCACCGCGTCTGCCAGATGTTTCCCGTCGTGGTTCCTCCAAAACGGATCATTTACCCCCTTTCGTGTCACTTTCCTGTTTTAGAAAGTTCGGAAAAAGGCGTTTTAAATACCAGGTTATAGATTGTAGGCGTTTATCTACGAAAAATTTACAATTTTTTAAGTCTAAAATCTAGCATCAAATAATTTTAATAAGTATAATTACAGTGAATGATATTATATTTAATGACGAATATTATATGATCTTTTAATGATAGTTTATCAACACAAATTGTCTTAATTGTTTAATTTCAAACGAGAAACTCAAACTTAACGATCCAGATAGAATCTAAACCACCTTAATGATTCTGGTGGAACTTAATTATGATGATGAAAGTTAATTTGCAAAAAATTATTATTGCAAACTTATTTCAGACCGTGTATTAATTCGGTATGCTATAGAAATCTCTCCTTTAAATTTTTATATCGCATGTGGTTCAACATATGAAGTGCATGATATAAAAGTTTGCGCATCATATTGAGAATCTTATCACTTTCTTGTAAAATTCAGTACATATCAAGACTGACGAATACCTACAGATATCATAAAGATAATTTCGTACTAAAGAAACTTTCCTTACGTCCATTACTGTAAAGTACTTTATTCTCTAATATTTTTTTATTAATATCTGTATACATTGTCCTATAAAAAATAGATGAAAACTGTTTAAAATCTTTACTCATAATAAAAAGCTTTCGTATAAACGGAAGACATATAACTAATAATTTATCCTGAACAGTAATTTACACATTATTTGCATAATTATGAAACGATTTCCCGAAAATTTCCCATACAAAATGCAGCGATTCGAGTACGAAGGTCTATACGCAATGCACTACGTTCATAAATACTTAATCTTTAATGCGACGGTGTAAACAAACCCGCAAATCGTTTCTACGAGCGTGCACTTCTCTTTCCGCGCGCATTGCCTAGGCACAGCTGATCGTGTACAACCGCGGGGGCAAGCCAGGAATCAAAACAGCCTCTGATAGGTCGCGATACGCTTTGTTATTACGGAGCGGAGCCGGTCGACGCGACGGGTACCACGGGCACGGGCAGTCGAGCCCGAGTCGAGTCTAATGCCGCTGGCCGGGCGAAATCGTTGCTTGGCTCCCTCGCGATACTCCACGTCGGGCTTCCTCCGGAGCAGCATCGTGTTCACCGCCGTGTCGCAACGCGAAGTACATACGTACAGACGGACAGAGGGACAGACGGATAGACAGGCGGTTCGTCGCGGTCTCGGCATTCCATTCGGTTCTTAATCGCGATCCCTAAATAAGACGCGAGACGCTTTAAATTCCGCGACTTCCGACGCGGTCAAATCGTAACGCTCGCCGATCGTTTCGAGAGACTTCGAGCTCGTCCACGGTGTGCACGGTGGTGGCTCTTTTGTGACGAACGATCGGAATTGGAATTTGCAACCCGTGGTCACGGTCGACGCGGTCAATCTGAGATGAGAGTGTGAGTTTCCGTTCAGCGAGGAAGTTTGGTAATTCGTAACTCGGATACACCCCGGGATTTCAGGATGATCTACCATAAGCCGACGGTACCGCGATTTCGGATCGCGGAACGTGTCAGCGTACCAACGCCGAGCAATCGGCCGGTTTATACAAAACAGGGCAGCCACAGTAGTACGTGCAGCCTGAGGAGTGCCGCTTCTACGCCGCCTTGTGTCAATCGGTACATTGAAAATTGTTCTTTTTTTATCTCCGATGTTCATCTATTTAAATATTAGTTTGAAAGTGTAGCTCAAGTGAAACTCGGTTGTTTTAGAATTCAACACCTTAAGCTACGTTACACGTAATCCAATTAAAGTTATCTACTGCGTACGAATAGGAGAAATTAGATTCTATTATCGATTACACAAAACTAAACACGTACTGAGGAAAGTGTTTTCTCTGAATTAAAAATCAAAGATTCAGACACATTATCAAGATACTATTTCAATTAATTTATGAAGCGTACAAACGTTACTATCGGGGTGAAATTCTAAGTGCTTATCATTAATTTTATTATGATGCACATGATTTATTACACTATTAATAGACATTGCAATTTTCTCATACACTTTTTAGAATAATTGTCGTTTCATTCTTGGAATTGATTTTAACATAGGTAATTTAGATCCTGTTGTTCGTTCGCTTTGAATACGATGAATTATGAACAGTTTCCGCCTTAGGTAATCGATATGTGCGTTGATTCTTATTGTCAGAGTGATTGGTACGTTGGAAAATGAAGCTCCTAATTCTCTGCATTAATATGTAGAAACTCTGTACTGGAAAATTACAGTGGTACATATTATAACGGAACGCATAGAGTCCGAAATCGAGTAGCAATTCGATACGAGTGGTTTAACACTGACCTAGAAAATGTTTGTAAATTCCGCAAGGCCTGTTGCACGTGACTGCTGTAAACGGAGCGACTATTGTTCTTCGTACGTCGTCTCATAATTACGTGAAGGTAGTTCGATACTTTCAAATCATTCCAGAAATTGAAAGCCAAATTGGTATCATAGCACACGCTTATAATAAATATTAAAGAATGATGTAAAAATGAACTAAAAAATTGCATACATCAAGTAATAAATAGTTAAGAACAATTTTCAGTTGCATATACATAGATAAGAAGAAGTAATTTAATCTTCAGAAATAGACATCTGGTTTTATTAAAATCATTTTATGATCAACGCAAATAAGATAATAATTGTAAATCTTATACTGTTTCCCATGCTGAAAACAAAGCCTTCTCCTCATCTAAGGATGGGGTATGCCTTGCATCCATAAATCATGTCTTGGTTGAATAATAGCCAATGCCTTGGGTGACCCCTGTAACCCCTATCGTACCCTGTTCATGATATTCCGAAGGAAATCTTGATTACCGATGACCCCCTAAACGTTTGCCAACACGGGAACAACAGTACGCTCGATGCCAAATAGCCACTTTAAACGACGTGAAAATTCTGCCTTAAACAGCAGATGCTTCAACATGTAGGTAATCTATCAATTTGGCGGTTATAAAGGATTTTTAAGAAACCAGGGAATAATCACGTTCGGAATGCGGCCATGTAAGAATTCTTGATCATAATTAAAGACTATTTTTATTCTTTTTTTATGGTTGCAGCTTAAAACAACCTTTGGGAAGTAAAGGGCCTTCACCTGTTCACACGAGCGCGCCTACTCGGTCTGGTATCCAGTCGCCGAAGCCTACGATCAATGGATCGGAGCCTGTTGTGTAAGTTTACTATTTATAGTTGAACAACGATTTTTAATTAACTCTCTCGCTACCGCGACCACATTCTCTGGTTGTCAAATAATCTGTACATAATCATGTAATCCACGTGCATGAGATAGGAAGTACTTATTTTATGAAAATACCTAGACAATAATTTAGATCAAATATCTTTTCGCGAAAAACTACGTGTTTCATAATTGTACAGTACTAGACATATCTTAAAATAAATTCTCTCTTTTTACTTACAAATGAGACGAAGGCAGCTAAAGCATGGAAAATATTTCGTTAAAAATCTTTGCAGGAGACAGAACTCGGTGTTAGGCACTCCTTACGATTCCAGAGTGCAAGAAAGCCACTACGATGTCGTCAAGCCAATAAAGGTAAGTCAATAAAACGTTCATAGTTATTACATAACAATAAAAATAGCTTAACCAATCAATGCAACAATACAAACAGTCTAATTCTTCGAGTTTATTAACTTTTTTTATGCATGATCTTGACTAATTGATTTACGATTGGTTGCGATTAAGAGATCAAATAAAATCAATGTATTACAATATTTATTTATAATTGGGAAAGCTATTTGAAGTTTGACGTATCACTTAAATCTTTCTTTATACATTACTTATTTATCACGATTTAATTATAAACAAGATGTTGATAAGATTAACCCATGCCATTAACTTGAAATGAAAAGGAGCGTGTCGTAAAGCGTTCATAATGCCTCCACATTAATTTGAGAATTTATACAAGCAGTAATTCGTAATGAATGCCGATGCTTCAAGAAACGATTTCATAAACTAGAAAGCACATCTACAGTCTTTGGAGCAGGTGTTCCATACTTTTATTACGACGTTGAGTGCGATCTGATAATTGAAAAAGAATTAAATTAACCCGTTAACTTTCTATCTGTCATTCTTTATTGCCGTAAAATGGAGCATAAACCGGTGCGCCGTTTATGGTTGCGCTTGTAAAATGCTACCACGCAACAAATTCTGCGAACAGTTTTAAATGTTACTTGCAAAATCTATTTTGTTCTAATCTGGAGCTGGTAATTTCGTTACGTAAATGTCACGCGTAAAATCTTTGTTCTAATCAGCAGCTGGTTATTTCAGTTTATGACAGGTACTTTATTAAGACTCGTAAAGATATCGTTAGATGTTATTCGTGTCATTTTCGTCGTGCGTTTCTAACACGCGAAACTGATGACTAAATTTTATGGTTGACTAACGGGAGATCGGTGAAAGTGTATCGGGTCAAAAGTTTGCAGCATTCGAGGAAACTGGGTCCTTCCATGTCCAGATCTGATTCTCGTAACAGCCGATCGGGCAATCGAGGAATTGCCAATTAGACGCTTTAATCGACGCAATTAACCGTTGATCGTATAACTTCCCCACCCTCGTCTCGGTCAATTATGTCGAATCCTTATCCGGATAGCTCACCCAATGATGTAACTGGCGCGAGTCGTTGAGTGTGTTAGTATAATAACTTCGACAACTATATCTGTAGCATGTTTCCGTTGTCGAACCGCACGAATAACGTTGCCGTTGACGTCACCTGACTTTACATTTCAATGTCCTTTCCTGTTTTGTCACCGACGCAAAAAAGGCAGCAACGAGTAGCAGTAGAATTGGCGAAATTCGCGAAACTATTATCATAATCGCAAACGGTGCGATGAGCGTTTGTTGAGTAATAAATTGTGTGCAATAATAGCAATTGAATCTGTTCAGAACATTGCGTTACATCATCGTTTAGTCAATATGTCTTCCTTCCGCATTTATGATAATTGCAAATGTGCACTGGAATATCTAAGTGTACATAATTTTGATCCTAAATCATAATTATGTAATGTTCTCTGTCATTCTTGTCGATTAGTTTTTCTTTCACTAAACATCATATACCAAATAGTACTAAATAAAATAAACAGGAGAATTTTTACAAAACATTTTCGATGAATATTAAAATTCGTCTCATTCTATCTCTAAAAAATATTGTTTTGATTAATATTTTAGAACAGAGAAAACGTTACTTAAAATTGCATCTTGTTTTACTGGAAACTCAAATTTTCCGTTTTAATCGTTACTGCTTCATGGATTAGTCATTCCATGGCTGGACTCACAGTGTCAATAAGATTCGATTACGCAACGTTTCCATCGCAGAATTGCGGCAACGTCAGACCAGGTGGTCATTCGGGATCGCGTAGATTCTACTCCAATCTCGACCCTCTGGCCTCATACGTGATCCTCGCGATAGCCAAGACTAACTGCCAGCATTGCCTCTGTTCGAGCATGGCAATAGGTCACGGCCTGTCTTGTCTCGTTTCCAGTATTGCGATGAGCTAGTTCATCGATCAATATTACATTTATTTTTTTTCAGTAAAAACGTTTTACATCAAATACT
>NW_017161772.1:151250-160168 GCF_001652005.2 Ceratina calcarata
AATTATAATTAATTTTTCGATTTGAGAAATTAAAAAGATGTTTGATTAAAATATAATAAATGCCTGAGAAAATTATTATACACGTAACAACAATATTTTTCATTTTCAACTGCGAATCGCACGCAACAAGGTCCGTGCGCCCACATTTGAAATTGGAATGCACATTCCCGAGCGGCGTTGGATCTTGTTGCACGGTGACGCAGTTGGAGGATGCAAATTGAGGTGCAGTCGCGCTTTAAGTGCATAGTTACCTGCCTCGCACAATTAGAAGATGCGAACGAAAATGGTTGTTCCGTGTGGGTGGCCGCGGTTTTCCGAGATTTTTGCCGCAGGCTTCAAAATTGGCGATGACTCTGCGGCAAACTCCAGATTCATATAACATGACGTAATTTGCAAACAATTAATCAATCTTATCGCAGCAGTGATTCGATCTTTATACCGCATGACGTTTTCTGTTTGATTAATTAGTCAGTCAAAGTTAATCAATTTCACTAAATAAAAATAAATCCCAAACGTAATTATTTGAAATCTCAGTGCATGCTTATTAATGATTTAAGAAATGCTTATATTTTTACGTTATCTAATATTGAGAAAAAAGGAAAAGAACTCATTTTTTTCAGTAAAATTTCGATTTTTAGTCATTTTACATTGAATTATTTTATTAATTATATTATTACCTTTAAATAATTTGCTATTTTTTGTAAAAAATGTCAGTATTTTCTGAGATACATAAAATCGTTTGTACTGACGAATGCCTTGATAAGTTGCCACAATTGTCGCATAATACAGTGGAAACTAGACACTTGTCAGCGTGTCACTTTTCCGAAAGGGTACACCTTTTCCAACTCGAATTAAGAGCGTGATACACCTTCGGCCGTCAAGGTGAACTGGAATCGAGAGCCATGTGGGTGTCGAAAAGAAGCCTACTAACTTAATAATTGTACGTGTTCGTTAGTACTCGCGCTTAATATGAAACAATTCCAATTACAATTTAATTTAGACGAAATTCTTTTTACTTCTTTAACAATTGGAAATAATATTGGCTTCACGAAAGTTTTATTTTATTTTAAAGATAAACTTGATATAAAAATTCTTCTATTTAGTGTTTCTTTATACTTTTTACTTTCTTCATAATCTTTATAAATTCAGTTCAGATTTTGATTTTACTTTATACAAATAAAGAGATACTACAGGGAGTGAAAAAACGAATGTTACTTTTGTTTTTATTGATTATAGTGAGATTTTATTATTCATTGTAGACGTCTAGACTGCAAGTACATGCAATGTAAGATGGAATTACAGCTCCATCTCGTTGCACATACAAAAGCCACGATTCTAATAGTGTTTTTGCTGATGATGCAGAGATTAATTAAAAACACCAGCGTGTAAGATTGTGAATGAACTTACCGACATAATGTTTCCATTGTATTATTCGCTAATCGTACCATGCAGTGAGATGACGCACTTCCTGCATGTTTCTTCAGTCGTGACATTTTGACTTGAGATTTAATTTGAGAAAATCATATTAAGCTCTGCACTATACAAGGGAAGCTTCATATCCCTAAGTAACTATGCGTCTACTGATTCTCACAATGATTTTCGTTATTATTTATGTTTATTTTAACAAATATTATCAAATATTATATAATTTTTATAATTTAAGATTTTATACAAAATGCTGAAGTGAAACGTGTTATCTGTTATAAGTTGACTGTGACTCACTTCAAGTTCTCGTTCCTAGTAATGGTAAATAAATATCTTTTTTCCCCTTTCGTTCGTTCCCTAAAGGCACGATCTTTTTTAGTCAGAATACCAATTGCGGAGCACAGGAAAACATACGAATGAATCCATCCTTTTACCGAGAATACAGACTGACTGTTAACATACACAATGTTCTATTTTAAATTCGACATTCCTAAGAATCCGAAATTATTTATACAATAAGAAAACATTCTCCAATTCGATGTGCGAATATTTTGAAAGAAATTGAAGTTTTTATTAAATGCAAAGCGTGTGGTAAGAAAGAATCTGAGATAAAAATAACGTATTTATTAATAGAACCAGAAAACAATGAGTCAGAGATAAGCGAAGATGGTATCTTGCAATATATGAGAAAGTGAAGATTTTGAAGATAATATAAAAAATATTCCACTATGTAAAATGTCCTAAAATGTATTTAAATAAAAATCTGCGACTGTTATCGATTAAATAAGAATAGATAACTTCTGAATCGGCCCAGATAAAAGCTACGCTTTCACAGGTTAAAGTTACCCAGTGATATGCATAAGCTACACTCGCGATAACAATACGAGAGGTAAAACGCAGAGTGGAACGCGTGAGTGGAAACGAATGGAATGTCGAGAAGACAACGGCGGCTGTCTGGATGACAGTGTAACGCGCGAGGTAGGCCGTAAAGAGAAGAAAGTAGAGCTGGCAAGGGCAGAGCAGGCGAAGTTGGCACACGACCCGATTACAAGGTCCGCCAGGGTCACCACCGCGCCGGTGTTCTCCCGCAGTTTTGCGCGACAAACCCATAAGGTTTGACCTAATATGGAGACCTGGACTTTACGAATGCCACCGGTCTGGTGGGGATCCGTGCGGAGAGCTCCTTTGAGGCCTTCAAGTCGCTCTCCTCACACGGAGTCCCCCAGTACCTCACCGGACGTGTGTTACGTCGCATACGCGTTTCCATGCACAATTCACGATCACGTTTCCGTTCCGTTCGTCTCTCAACGGGAAGAGCGAATTTTGTCAGTGAGCTCTGTGAGATTTAAAGAAAGAAAAATTATTCGACTCGAATCATTGCGTTACGAACGACAGATAAGAAGTTCTGAACAATTTTGATAATCATTGTTAAGTGGTTCATCAGCTGACCAGTGCCTTTCGTAAGTCTTTGAGCGAACTGCGACACGTTTCTTGTCGTCAGTAGATTCTAATACTCCATAGCAAAAGAAATCGTTGAACCGTGACATAAAAACCGGTATAAACAAGTGGCAGGAAGTCTAGTAGTAACTATGCGGTGCGTCAACGGAATTCAGTATATGCGCCGCGTCGACAGGAACTAGCAGCCGCGTTGCCAATCTCCGGGAAACCGTAAAAGATCCAGCTGCTGTTAGATCAATCACCGGTACCGGCGTCGACATGTCCGCGCACCAGCAGGCGGCTATTCGCCGTTTGGAGGCTTTGTTCCGAGACGTGAAGCTGGAACAGCAGCAGAACAATCCGGAGATAGTGAAACTAGAGATAGACTCGAGTTGCTGTGACATTCATGGCAAACACGCCAAAGAGAATTGCTGGAACCGAAGAGGTTCCGTTGGTAATGCGTATCAGACCAGGCGAGACTCGTTCGGTCGTCGCGACGGTTACCCAGGGACATCTCCGAGCAGAAGAGGTTCCCTTGGCCTGCCGATGTCGCCACCGAAAAAAGAACTTCATCCTTCGTGCTTCCCTAACACGTTGAGAAAAAATCCTCTGGTTTCGTCCATGAGTTCTATCAATCATACCAAGAAAGATATCCACGCGTCCACGTTAAGTAACTCATCGCTACGACGAGATCCTGTTGGCCGGTCAATGGGATGCCTGAAGAAGGACACAATGTCGAATTATAATTCTCCGTTGCGACGAGATTACGTAGCAAAATCGATGACAAGCCTTCAGAGGCCGCCTTCGCGACGAGACACTAGCAACTTGTCTAGCCTTTTCGCGTCGTCTCCATTGTCACAAAGTCCACTGAAGTCTAGCTTGAGTTCGTCAAACAGTGACCTTAAAGCAAGAAGCACGTCGAACTTGAAGAGCTGCCTGGCAGGATCCAGCGGGAATTTGAGGAGCAATTTGAACGTGACGCTCAGCACTGACCATTCCATGGGCTCCAACGGGAATTTAAAGAAGGATGGCAAATTCGCCACACCGGTTTCTGGGCGTAGGGGCTCCTACGATAGGAGGCGGCTCTCTACTGACTCTTTGGATAATACAAAGAGAAACTCGTGGGATCCGGGTCGCAGGGGCTCTTCTGGATCATCCGGAGGATGGGACGATCCTATTTGGGAAGAAGGAACGTTTGACGCCGGCATCAGTCAGGTAAAACACTTCGAGTATTCTGTAAGGATCGAGACAAACCTGGTTTACAAACCACTTCGTAAATCGAAGACTAAAGGAGAATAGTTTCTTACAAGTTCATCCAAACAATTGCGGTCTAAGACAATCGGCATCAAATGTCCTGACAGACACGAGCAGTAGATCAGAAAGAATGACACGAGCTTTGTTGTCTGCTGGATGCTTTCCCCACGAGACGAAGCAGACAAGAGAAACCATCTCGGTACCCTTCGGTGAAAACGCGCTGCTTGATTGTCGTTGCACGCGCGGACAGAATTTATCGTTCCTTGTTAGGAGGCGTATTCAGCTGGCCGTGGGAATGCCAGTTCTTCCAGTCAACGCAGTTAGGTATTCGCGATTGAATTCGAAATTTATCGCGGAAGCAATATCTGGATTCCTCGCGAACGCGTTACTTTTTTTTCTCTCAATAGGTCCTGGCTATAAAAGTTGCAATGGAACGTCGCGTACTTGGCGACAGGAGCCGTAATACTTTACGATACTTTCATCTGTCGTTAGAAACGTTCTAAGCGTTTCGCGAAAGCGTTGATTTACGATCGTTTGTTGACCACGCGACTTTTGTTAATGCTACACGACATTAAGGCGCTTTACATACGGCGCCGTGCTGGCACATGCAAAGTGTTTGCCTGCGTGTACTTGCGTCATCGACATGCCTCGCACGGTATGGATACGCTGTTAGTCATCCGCTGATTATGAAAGCGCTCGCTGCATCTGCGTACCGATCGATCCTATTAAACTGCCTCTACTTTACACGTAGCTTCATTAACCCGTTCGCACTTGGAAAGTATTTTAACAACGTCTCTCGACTTAAAAGTATAGTGTACCCTATTGAAAACTGTTGAATTATGTGAACAATTTAATACCTTATGCTAAATCGTAGGTCTAAACAGAAAAAATTGCATAATAATCTATTAGGATATTGAGTCAGAATATATCAGGAATTCATTTATTTTTTTTGCTTCTTCGTTCCGAGATGCTGCGTCTCTTGTCGTTAAATGAATTTCATTATCTTTGCTTCTAAGAACAAGCATCATAGTTATTTACAACCTGCCTCGTCCATTAGCAAATATTTGTATTCCTAGTCCATCGTGGACTCTTCGAATGCATTTCACCTGTTGAATACCGTGGCTCGATTCGTTAACTACGTAATTTCTATTCCCTCATCGCGCCCAGGTGATTGACATTTGTAAACCGGGAATCGACTTTTGTTTCCCGTGTGAAATCGAGCACACTTACACGAATTTTTATTGTCGAGAAACTCTTCATTTTCATGCGCCACACCTCTATTAAATAGATAAATGTTCCGACGTGCGTACATCAATTCAGACATACATACGTCACGGTGTAATTACCATATCATGATACGACACATTAACGTTAAGCGAAACAAATCATTTAATCTTCAGACATCGTTGCAGAACTGATTGGCATTAACTGATGTCAAAACATTTAACGCATCATTTGTCTTATTTGGAAATTGAGAAGTATTCGACGATTTTTAGAATTTATACGACCGGCATTGCACCCGGTGGCGCAACGCGATATTGATATCGAACGCGAATGTGATGGCGCATTTCCTGATATATGATTGCCACGGATGAGGCCTACGCGCTATTTGGCCCTGAGCTACCTACACTCACCTGCCTGTACAGTCCCATAAGACTATCTCAGTGTTATTTAAAAAATTGACAGCTAATGACATAGATTGCAATAATTTAAACGTACATAGATTCTACCCCACACTTTATTTTCAGTTCTTACATTACTGTATGTGAATTAATTCATTATGTCTCCACAGTAATCAATTGATCAATGTAATTATATTAAATTGTAGGTAATTACATATAATGATCAGAATTCAAACAGAAATATTTGATAAATAATAGGATAATATATCTCGAACTTTTCCATGTAATGTTGTAGAATATTCATACTTGATTTATGAAACTCCTACAAGAATTCTATGATTCAGATAATGGAATTATTTTAAGCAAAATTACATTTTAAGTTCATAAAATTTCTCAAAAATAAAACAGTCTTTTAAGCCAAACACTCTTATGGAGCAGACTGTATTCCTCGTTCTTTTCTGACTTTTCGTTCTGTTTACTCTTCTCGTGGTTATGCGTGTAACCCTTTATGTAAATAGCGATCACGCGTGACGACCCACGCTGCGGACCCTCGATATGGCCACAACGCGGAACGATTTAAAAGTAGCGTCCGCGTCATTAAATCGACTCGATCCAATCGATCCCGAGGATCGTTTCATACGTAATGCTGCACCGTCATCAGTGGTCTTATTTGGAGAGTCGTCGTAATTTTGCAATATATAGACTTTAGCAAGTAACTTGTGAAGTTTTATTCTCGCATTAGAATTCTTTTCTGATGATATTACAGAGGAATTATGAATCAGTTGGAACCTTTGTTGGCTCGGTTCGTTATAGCCAAGTTCCATACTTTTGATAGAAGTTCGTTGTTGAAAGCAGGCTGCAATCTAGATGGATCACTGTTTTGTAACAACGATTTTCCAGCTCGTTGTATATGTATATGAAACGGAAATTAGAACCAAACTCGTTAATCATTCGACGATCTCGGAACTAGTTGAATTTTCCATTTTAAGCAAACATCGAAGTCAAAGAAACTTCGTTTTATGTAACACGAATGTAATTCGTAGTCGAGAAGAAAGTTTATTTTTACGTAACGAGTAGCGTGTCCATCAAATGTATAAACGAACCACTTTTCGATGAAAAGAATTGTTGTTACATATGATAACAATGTTTGATTACAGTAACAGATGTAGATTTTTAGTGACAAGATTTTCAAGAATATCTCCTTTTTATTTTCTAATTTGTTTATCTCGTTGATATTATAGTATTTGTAACAAATTTTTTCTGTTTATCATCACTAATTTTCTGATCTATATTTGAAAGAACTATTTTACACAATCAATTTTTACTCGACTCAAATGTGTCGATTAAGAATCAAAGTGGAAACGAGAAAAATGAACGTCAGTTCTTTTCGGTCTCGGTCGACGACCCGATCCAGGAACACGGCAACAGCTATGTCTAAAGGCTCTCTCGAAAACCACTCATAATGGATGAATCGACAAGTTGCACGCGTCATTTTCCGGCAGCGCGTAAGCACCGGACGGATAGTCCAGATCCCGGACGCGTAATCGTTCTAATTCCTGAAATCGTGGCTAGGCAATTTCCGTCTTGCTGGATAGAACGGCACACGTGACGGTGGCCCCGGCTTACTTCCTCGGTACGTTGCACGTGCATCGGCCGCGATGCGCTTTCAACTGCACGCACGTCTTTCCGCACGTACATAAGTACTGTATAGCACGCGGCGTAAACCGCCGCGAGCACCGATTTTGCGTGTCGCTTCGTCGCACGGGACCAATTTGTCGTACGGTACAGCTACCCAAAACGATTCCCGACCCACACGGCATGCGCGCACGCAAAAATTGCATTTTCATTATGCAGTATAAATGCTGTGAATATTTCTAGCCTGCACAACATTGTCAGTTAAATACCTTGAACTTTGAACTAAGTTCCAGATTTCAAATCCTGACGCAGTGACACAATGATATAAAATACAATAGAATAATTCATGTAACAGTATTTGAACTCAATTGCAATGCAAATGAATGCTTCCTCTTACCTTGCAGTTTATCTCAAATTTATTCAAGTACCACTGCACAGATGTTGATGCGAAACAATTCAAGTTATAGCTATAGGTCCTTACTACATAATTGTTCTGTATGCGTTCAGTTCTTTGCATAAGCTCACTGATGAAACCGTATGTCATATTCATAATTAATTTATCACTTTGTTCCACTCATTCCGCTAATGAGCTAATTGCATGCTGCGAGACAATAAATCGCGAGACTCATTAAATGAAACAACTTCAATTAAAAGAACGAACGAGTGCGAACGAGGCGGAATAGGGTCAAGTTCGGAGTTGCATCGCGCAAGGAAATCGGTGATTCATGCGGTAAATCTAAAAACGAGGGCTAGTGAACCTTGACATTTCTCCACCAAGAATTCGCCGCTACTTTTACTATTAACGAACTAATTAAGACAACCGAGGCGCTGCGGTTTACGTAATCGTTATTTTTAAAACAAACTTTTTTAGGTCAATCGATAATTTACGTTCCATTAACATTTTGCAATGTTATTATACGTATGAGAAAAACCAGTTTTATTTGTTGTTTATGATATTACGTGATCACTTTATTTATTATTTGGCTTATATCTTTTATAAAATTAATGTGAATAAGTATTGGATGTTCGTCTAAAGTCTTAATGGATGAGTATACATAGAATCACAATACACTGGAGTAACTAGTTACTGGAAGATAAATGGCCGCTATAGAAGCAAATATCAATGAAACGATGCCAATTAATCTAGTCCAAGCTCGACAAGATGAATAACGCATTAATTCAAGAGAAACGCTTCTACCGATTATCGAGCATGCTTATCAATATATTCAATATGCAAATTGAAAGACGTAAGTTGAGCTCCGTGACATGTCGTGCTTTATCAATTAGGTGAAAGTAATCTTTATTTACGCTTCAGTGAAACTATATTTTCCCCGATTTTGATCCTTCAACTGTTTCTTTTTAGTACCGATCGTTGTACCTAGTAAAGCGTTTCTTATGAAAATTATACGTAGCTTCGCTGATCGCAGTGATCGATTGTGGTTAAATCTATCATAGCCTCTAATCATCCGGATCTGATCGATGATCTTGGAATGCGTGTAAAGATTCAATCGATCATTCAAAGTACAGTTTTAATGTATTCAGTGG
>NW_017161772.1:161425-176733 GCF_001652005.2 Ceratina calcarata
CTGCACACTAGTACCGGTACCCACACACTCATACTCATACCGCACACGCATACGATTTCTTATTTAATAACTAATTGGGACTATGAACAATCCCGTTCGATTTCTATTAGAGCTGGAACCACATCGACAGTACACAAAGAAATGCATTGATCAATCTCTACTTATGTATACTTTGTTTGTAATATTACTTTGTTAGTGGTGCATCGACGACTCGTCGATAACACGTCTGACACAGTAATGCAGTTTAGAACCGTCGTCAGTTTTGCTTCGTGTTTCTTACTTTTCGGTTCATTCTAGAGGACGTCAAAAATTGCAGGCCGGTTTTGGGGCAGCGAGGTCCCATAAGGCTGCCACTCTTTAGTAATCTCTCCTCGATGTCTGCACTCTTGACTACTGTTTTACCGACTATAAGCAAAATCGTCCTAGATCATTCTACATTATCCAGCAAGAGCCACTGCAACTTTCGGTTTCACGACGTAGTATAATCGTCTTCCGGCTTCTGAATTCCACGACGTTAACATTAATTTAATCAGTCACATACGACGATGGCAAATACTTGAATTTATCTGAGGAATATTAAAAATATTTTCGAGCTTGGACTTGGAAAGAGATCTAGGACAAGATCGTTGCGCCAACGGATATGAGACCGACCAGGCGGATCTAATGGTCATCAACTTTCTTATAAATTCTTCGCGATTTTCACGAGCGCGTTCTTTTCTCCCAATCATTCCGCTAACGTCTTGTATCTCCGAACAACCGTCAGCTTGTTGTTAATGCGTTACAGATCAGCGAATATTCATGCTGGCATCCGAAGCTTAAGATTGTTTCGCATATCGCGCATTCTTCTCTGCGTTGCTGATAACCATAAGCTAAATACGTCCCCATATTTATGAGAATCATTGAAAATTTTTATTACTTCACGTCGTTTGGTATTAAAACGTTCAAACAATGATTGAGAACATTCCCACTTTAAATCCTGTAAATACAGTTCCAGACAAGTTCACATATTTTTCAGTAGTATACAAAGTATGTGAAACGTGTTATAATTTTCAGAATAATTATAGTGAAAAGAATTAATCATCAACTGCGGTGAAAACTTGGCAAGGAGGAGTCTCTTAATGTCTTTATTCATTAAGGAATCATTTTAATTTGACATGAAACGATTCTCCTTCAGTTAGTGGACAATTATGAGTGAAAGGACGACATGAAAAATGTGTCAAGTTCATAATTTGCGAATTTTATAATACGAAAACAGAGTTTCTCAATATCTTCAGAGATTTCAACACTAATTTTATAATCCTAAATTAATTCACAACGCGTTCATTCATCAATTTCACTCGTGTTTCCGTGCGTATACGCAATCAGCGGATTTCATTCATCGTTTACAAATAAACGAACGATGGTCGATTGAAAATTTCCGGACGATATAGCAATCACGGGACTTGACGAGAGCGTGCGAATGTTCTATACGTCGCGTTTCCACACACGCGTTTATTCAACGATTATCGCTTTCGCGGCGCTGCGGAGTTTTTCGGCGATTGCGAGTCATGGTCCACGTACCACGACCGGACGAAGGATAATTATGGTAGCGCCTGTAAAATAGTGTGCACGCAGTCCTCGTTCTCTTATCAAGTACAGTATCGTCCATAAGTGCGTTCGAACATGCAAGCTCATACAATTTTTTCCGTTTTGAATTATCGTATTATATTTTTCCATTATTTACAATATCAAATATTTTCTTCAAATGGCTTTCCATCTTCTCGATTTTTAGATGTCATACTTTATTGTTGTTACACGGATATAAATAACGAAGCGATGAGTAGATGCATAAAGTGTTTAGTTTTTCGTACCTCGTGCAGATTTTTTAATGGTCCATAGAGATTGTGTACAGAATATAAAACTGGAGCAAGACTTCTAAGAAGGATTGTACACACGTGTGTCCAGCTTGTTATTAACATTTTTCACGTAACCGCGCGAGCCGGTAATACCTGACGTCAGTATTTTTGTCAAATACTAGATAAAAAAAGAGAATGAACAGTGACAGCGTTGCACAATCTACTATGGGGAACAGGTTGCACTCCGTTGCGACCTCGCAAAACTGGTAAATTATACCAGAACCGAATCGCGTGTAAAATTAACATCGTATTTGATATCCGATGAACGAATCGCTTAATTGAAACAGTCACTAGTCAACGATTACTGGTTTTTGGAGCGAAAAGATGTATATCGATTATTTAACTTATGGTAGGCGTACATCAAGGAACGCAATAATTGTTTTAATTTTGAAAAATTGATGCGATCGAGCTTGAATAGATTTGATTACTGTCCTTCGGTTCATTTGCAAAGTAATAGCAGTGATCTGGTAATATCCTTGCTCAATTCTCACCGTAATATGCCTCCCACGTCATGAAACAAGTGAATTGACATTTATGGACTGTGATACAATCGGTATTTGTCATTTGATTCAGGTGCAATTTACTTGCTCGGTCTGTCTATAAATATCAATTGTATTCAACCTTGTTGGCCGATTGTAATGAGTATACTATTTAAAGAACGTAATACAATGCACAGTATATATTTTACATACTTTGAATTTGCTTCCAAGAAATGTTGAAAACTAAGAAATCTTAACGAAGAATAGGAATTTTCAAACTCATAATGATATCTTAAGTCATTAAAATCACGAACTAATTTATTTTATTGATACATTTTACTGATGATTCTCGTTTCACCTATAATTCCTATTCGATATTCTCAACCAACCATATCATTTCTATCTTTCGATTCTTCCACTTTCACTGTGGATGTTAAAAGTTGTAGGACGTTGACACAGTTTCTAAAACGAAGAATCGTTCAGCATCCGAAAAACGTTAGAAAACTGAAAAACACCATTAAATAAAATGAAATATGCTTTCATTAGCCGAGGATATACATATTTAGCTTGTTAACCGAATCAAGCGGCTATAAACAGGAAAACATTTGTCAAGCTACTCGTCGAATATTATTAGCAAAACGAATAATACCGGCGCTAACGTGTAGGATGATACGAGAATCGGAAACATTTGTCGTTTTAGCGCGGAACGATTAGATATGATCTCATGCTCGGATGACTGGATCACAGCAATTTACTTTTCGTGTCGCACGCGTGTAGAGAGCTTTCTCTGAAACGATACCTATCTGATGTCTGCCCTGGGCGTCCGCTCGTGGAATTACCTGTGCATACTACGACCCATTTTCCAATTGCCAAGAGACTTGTCGAAAAGAAGAATCGTCAAACGCAAGATGAAGCTCATGTTAAAAGATTATTGGGTCAAATGAAACCGATTGGTCTCCTGACAGTTTTACTTAGAAGAATCGATCAGATTCTTCTACTGGCGAAATCAATCGGTTACTCAGAGCAGAAATCGAGAACAGATTAACTTGAGAAAGTGACTCGATTTCGTTCTATTATCGACAAGTAACGAAAATAATGTGTTTAGGGAAAGTTCTTTTTCTTCTAACTTCGATATTTAACAAGTTACGTATGATTATTTGGCATTTTATTGATGTTGACAAAATCCGACCATCCCAGCGTCGAAACGGCGAACTTTTGGCAAAAAATTTCATTTTTCCTTAATTACTCCTAAACCGTTGAATCTACGGAAAAATTGTATAGGACCTTTCTTGTAGAGGACGACGAGATCTACAATTTCTGTATAAAATTTTTTCGCTAGCATTAATATTTAACGAGTTATTGACGAAAAACGAAAAAACAGTTTTTCGCAAATTACTCGTAAACTATTGACTCTAGCGACAAACTTTTACATGGAAATTGTAGATCTCGTCGTCCTCTATAAGAAAGGTCTTATACAATTTTCCCGTAGATTCAACGGTTTGGGAGTTATTGGCAAAAAACGAAAATTTCGAAGAAATTGAAGGGGTACCCCTTGGAAAAATCTCGGAAAAATTGAAAATTTTTTTTTCCTCAAAATATCGAAAAATACTTCAAATAAAAGTTGTAGGTACTGTTATTACCTACAAAAAAGGACGTATACAGTTTCTTGCTTTATCTAATACTTCAGGAGTGATCGATTAATTACTTCGTTGATATTGATTGATGGTTGGAACAAATCAGTGTGAAATGATACTGTTCACGTTATCAAGAGAATTGTACTAATTTTTAACAAATCTTACATCTGTGTGATTACTCTTTTGCAATCTTGAAGTCACTTTTCATAGAAATTGCATATAACATTATTTTTAATCAAATCTGTGACACATACGTATCTGTAGAAAGACTTTAGCACGTTTAGAAACGAGAAATCGGTACCAGTATAATTTCATAAAAGCATAGAACAACTATTTTAATTACGGTACGCTAGTTCAATAAATTTCATGATTAGACTATTCGAGATCGATATGTGGTTCAACGTCGTTATCGGGCAAGCGCCGTTTCCAGCGAAAGGAAATCTTGCGTGGGCACCGGCACGCGATAGTTTCCCGTGGATAACAGAAAAGAAATGGGCCGAGGGGCTGGAGGGGCAGTCGGAGGGCGAGAGAAATACGGGAAGGAAAAAAATAGAGAGGATTGCCGCATCGCCGCGAATTATTAACGGACCGTATCGGAGAAAGCTGAGATGGAAAATTGAATCGGCTTAATCGCTCAGCGACGCCATGTCTCTTGGAGAATCCAACGTTTAGAGCTCAAGAGATTAGAGGAAAAAGTTATTATTCTGGTATCTCTGTACGATATAAGGGAAAGTTTCACTTGTATAAAAATTGAATTTGGAATGATCCTAAAGCCTTATTCTAACGCTAATAATAATGCACATCTCTATGTTTAGTAACATAGTACATGGACCTTTAATAAAGACGTATTTTGCATTAAATACCACAATGCAAGATAATTGAATGATGACACCATTAAATTTCTCAGTAAAATGTTTCCACTTATTATTGGGTAATTAATTCATACACGTTTCATCTTGTGTAAGAATTGCTTTTAATCAAGCATCAAATATTGCTTTAAACAAATCAAACAAACGATTGTGCAATGAATTATATCTGGAATGATTTTGATTTTCATTGGAACATTAATTGTTAGAATACAGAAGCTACGATTGCCTTTACAAGTGTTATACATGTTCTCGGATATTAACAGTTCCCGTAGAAAGTTATTTTACATCCGCAAATTAATCTTTTTTAACAAACACGCAATTGGATCGCGTTGGGTCGGTGAATTAGTTCTTTACACCCACCTGTTTCTTGCTTCCTGCGTGTAATAAGTCAATCCCCATGAGGCATAAAACGAATCGAAGCATGCAGGATGGGCCGCGCCAGGGAGGATTTGCGTTAGTTCAGTGAAAGCAGGAGGCGATAGAAAAGGAACGTGATATCCTTTTTAATCCTCTTATTCCGCGAACCGGCTACTCTCTCGCGTACGAGTATCCTTGGCTTTTCCATTACCGGTCTTTATCGGAATTGTTCGGCGAAGTGAAATTCCTGACAGCGGGCGATAAACATTGAGAAATATTATTGCAATGCTTTGGGGTTTCGCTGACCACGGCTGCTGACGTTTACGAGCACATTTCAGAAGTATAAACAGCTCTCATTATACTTCTTTTTACGCTACAAGGCTTAAATGAAATTAGTCCGTTTTACTCTTTTCCTCAATTTTAATATTTCAAGTTATCCTTTTTGCTCCCAAAATAATTATAAAAGTATGTTAATTTTTAAATATAATTATTAGACTCTTTTAATGTAAAATTTGTGTCGTTGTTATTTAATTGTATTCTTTTATTAATCATCAGTACGTTGCTTTATTTTTTATATTAAAGTCTATTTTATTAACCTTGAGATTAATTTCCTATTGATTGTTCGCTCAGAAACGATTTTCCCAATTCAGCAAATGTTTTTTATTCTGATGTAATAAACGCGATGTTTCAAAATGTACCTCGTGAGACTAAGGGAAGATGAACATTAATTAACGAATGCATTTTTCATGAGTGCACCTGTGGTGGCAGCAACGACATTCGCTCATAGAATCGCACGTTGCGTCGCGAATACTCGCGAGGCACCGGGGATGAGTCGTAGAAAAGAACCACGAGGATGTGGTAGGGAGATGAAGTTGCGATCCCGCGAGGAGGAGAAGTGGGTCGTTTCTCAACGAGAGGCGAAGGCGAAGTCACTCGACGAGAACGCGTCGGCCACGCACTCGTTCGCTGCACTCAGCTGAGCACAGTCGTCTCCGATCCACGATCCGCGATCCATCCTCGTTAATCGTTCGCGGTAGACGCCGGGAATCATATTTCTGTTTCTAGGCGAGCGCCGGTTCCATTCAACGAAAATCGGGTGAAAGGTGAAAGATCTAACGGTACCGTTTGACACTCGCCGCGTGGTCGTTCCAGTCACATTATTATTCATGATTCATAAACAGCTATCAGAGAAGGAACATGTAGACGAGAGTCGTTCCGGAAATGATAAACTGAATCAATTATAGAAGGTGAAGTGAAAAGTGTCAAAGCCTCTGCTGTCCTTAAACTTTAACGCGTGGAAAGTGGTGAAAATCTATGTTGTTTCTTCTATGAACATCGTTCCTTCGGATTTCATTAAACAGGGTCATCGGTTATAGATTTTCCAATTTTCCACCGGTTTCTTCTATAGTTACACACGTACTCTATTCGATTGAAAGAATACCCGTGCGTCCTACTTCAGTAATAATACATATTCAATAAACACTCGCTCGGTCGGATCGGGAACAGTGGGTTCAACGGTACATAACTCGTCCACCATGAAAATCGCTCTTCGAGTGTTAAAGCCAGTAAATCCGCGATGAAGGTCCACGCGAGCGTCGTTCATTGACGCCACTTTCAACCTCGATCCGCAGCTGTCGCTCCGCAACCCGGTCACCGGTGCGGCTCAAGATTATGGGTGATATACGAGTGTTGGATCCGCGAATGGATCCTCGTTTAGACATGAAGCAGCCACGACCTTGGCCACCGATGTACCGCAGCCACCCGGCGAGGGGACCCTCGTTCTGTTATCGGCCAATGCCACTTGAGGCCATGGCCCAGTGGATGGCGCCTCACATGCCGGACTATAACTACGTCCCGGCGCGAATGAGCGCCAACTCGAATAAAGGGCGCGATTACTATTACTTGGCGCCGTTGTACAGAAACGCTATGCCACCACCGCAGGCTATGTCGCCGCTTCAGGTGCCCCCCGTGGCTGTCTCACCGAGGATGATGATAATGGAACCGAGAAGTAGGACAAAAAGCTCCGGTGGACATTGTAGGAGCAGCGCGCCTCCGTGTACTTGTTCCATGGGCAGGACCAGATCCTTGGAGGACGTCAGGAGCGAGATAAGCGAATGGGAGGATTTTCACGACGAGAATGGAAATCATTTGCAGGGGAAGAGCTCGAAGAACGGTGTATCTAGACAGACGAGGAGGTCCATGGAGAATCTTTTGGATGTTGAGACTGCTGAACAGCATGAACTAAATACCTTCGAAAGGGTTGGAAGGAATTGCAGAAAAGTGGAGGATAGGAGGAATGAGAAACCTGGAAGAAGACGTGGCAGCTACATGGTTTGTCGTCTTCTCTACATTCTTTTGTAATTCAAATCTCTTAGGTTTTATTATTTATAATCGAGGAGTTATGAAATCAATTCGAAACCCACTGTTATTTAAAAAAAATTAATTCCCTCCAAATCCAGGGAGGTAGAAATTAATTTTTCATAAGTAGTATTAAAAATCTGTAAATTATGGCAGCAGTAAGATTGCATAGATTTGATTAAGCGCACGTCTCTTCCGGTTTTGAATTTGATTAACGACGTGTTACGCTACGATGAACAAATTAGGGTGAATAATAATTTTCCACCAAGTGAAATCAGCTTTCACAATAATCTTCTCGCTAATTAAATATGTAATGTCAAGATCGACATGTAGGAGATTAATTAAATATAAATTCACCGTGGCAGCTACTATGTCCTTCGGACTCTAAGGTAAAGATATAAGCCAAAAAATCATTTTATGAAATGTAAATATCAATCTTGTTTGAATTCCACTTTTTAATCTCCCACATTTAAGTAATAAATTTTAATTGGTACAAACGTATTAGCGTAAACCACTTTTACTGGAGACTTCGTGCTTATTGGCACGTCTGTTGCATTTATCACGGCTCGTATGTAAATTAACGGTAACGACTTTTAATGGAAAGTGTTCCGCGGGTTTATTGCTCCAGTTTCGAGTGGATACCAACGCCTGGTTCCGGAAATCGGCGTGTATTACCGTCAATTACGCGTTATGTTCTCCACAACGTATATTCATACATGTGTGACATAGTATGTATATTGCTAAACGATCACGTTCTTGACAGTAGATCGCTAAATCTGAACACCTGCCCCGATGCAGAAACAAACGTAACAACGTTCGGAAAGGGTTTAATCGATTTCTTTCGCTTTGTTAAGCATTGGACTACGCCTGATTGCCTTTCTGTTAAGAACGATCTGATCTTTTATCTTCAGCCGTGATTGCAAAGTGATTTTGCAATATAATTCTGAGTATCTTTATCACGTACAATTTTCACGTAATAATTACAGTGAATCATAGTACGAGAAAAATGGTCTTCAGGATGTGTTATGTAATTTGCTGCAGTAACAGTATCTGTTTAATATTTCATATTGCTTATCTATTTCTAAACCATATTTTTGGAAATAACAAGCGATTGATCCATCTATCGCAAGAATTGTCCTAAAAAATCCACGTTCACATGAATGTCCTTTCTTTCCTCGAATATTCAATTATACAATTCCATATCCAGGTGATACTTAAAAAATAACGATTCGCCGTTAATGAGCCGTAATTTTATCGACCGCGGATAGAAAGTGTTCCCGATTGGCAGCCTCAAGTTAATCCACCGTTACTTCTTCAATAAAAAGAAAGAAGAAACCGAATTCATCAGGAACAATGATCGGGTCCGAGCTTCCCGATGGGATCTTATCCTTCGTTTCACGTTCCAAGGATCACGGTGAATTTCGCCTATTAAAATTTCTCGTTATGAACGTCGTTGATCGATCTTTGTAAACTGAATATTTAGAAATCGATAACTTAGGTGATAGGATCCGGTTGCACTGTTTCAAATCCATTATGGGCCTTTATATTCTATGGTAGTATAGTTTTACCTGAACCGAGTAAAATGTTGAATGGAATTTCAAGCCTGCTAGTTCTAATGCTTTGTATCCAGATTTGGAGATAACATCATGAGAGAAAACAAGATGGAATTCTGAAATTAAAATACATACCTTTTTGATAAGATTTCTACTAGGAAATTAATATCTCTTAAAATAGATTGTCAGAAGTAGTATAAGCAGCTCGAACTAGTTTTATTTTAAATACTTTAAATACTACTCAGAAAAATGATCTCAGTATTGAAATCTCTCCAAGATCTTCGTAAACTGATTTCCTCATTGCTCGACGGTGACTTTAATGCTTGATGAGCAAGCACTTTAAAGCATTCACCTAAATAAATTGTATAGGGTTCATTTGAAACGCATGGAGGACCACTGGACAATTAAAAGCTGGACACTTTCGAAAAAGCATATTTCAGGTGAAAGTGAATCCGCAGGTTGCGCAATCGAGAGGCGTGAAAGAGGACGTTTTACGTCATGAAACGCAGTTTCGTGTGAACCATTAGATTATTTTTTGACAGTTTTGTTTATTCATTGAGATATTTAACTATAAAAAATAATTAATTTTAATGCACTCGTAGCATCGAACTATAAATCTCATATTACATTATGTATTAAATTATTTATAAGGTACGAAAGTCTCTATCTAGATTTCATTCTTGAAACCGATTATATGTATAATTTTTTATGACGATTCTCATGGTCAGTCTAATTACGACAGTGGGCAGTCGCTGATACAATCATATTGTCCTTTCTATAATAGAAAGACGTTGAGTTTAGTTCAACTGTTAGCCTTGTTTGGTACGAGGGAGTATAAAAAACCTAATCACTTCGCTATTTCTTTCGAAGCTGTTGAATCATCTACTTTTTACGGTGTACATAATTACGTACACCATAAAATAACATTTTACCTCTTAACGAGTGCACTTACATCTAAAAAAAACAACATTGCTCAACTCTGAAAGTGTTTCGCTATCTCCTATTTTGCAAGTCTCTTCTATCGCTAAGTTTTCCTCAAGTTGTTACATAAATCTTACAAGCCTTTCTACAAGTACACGTAGTACCTTCAAAGAATATTAGCATGCCACTAAATTTATTTTTGTACTTTAAATATTTGTTAATGTAAAATGTGATCAAATAGACTTTTACTCTAAAATACGAGTAAATGCTTGTCAGCATTTTTTAATATGTGCACAGATACTGTCTGATGTAATATATTAAACTATCAGTAGCCTCTGATGAGACTTTCAAATTTGCCTATAAATGAGATAACGAGAATATAGCAACGTCGTAACCAGTTCATATAACAAGCGTGCAAACAGTACATGAAAAGCTTCTTACGCTTGAGGCGACTGTTCTACGAGCCAGGCATTTGAACTATTACGTGATCTTAAAGGCCGCTGGTTTAGAAAAATACGTCTTCTGAGTCTCGGTACTTGCATCGAACTTCGTTGAGAAAACTGTTTAATGTGCCGGTACCGGTTGTTAAGACGGTTTGATAAGAACAAGTTAGGTGCAAGTGACCGCTTAAATTCCTCGACAAGCGTCATTTCTCTCGTTGCCTTTACCAGTTTCAGCATTCGAATCGGGTTGATTATACTTGTGATTTTTCCTCCGATTACTAAGCAAACTAGTTCTTAATCCACTTACACTATTTATGTGTCTGAGGGCTAACATGCTGTCAATTCTATGCATTCTCAGATTTATGCCTCATGAATTTAATCTATTCCTTATCTCGATTTAAATATTCATTACTTTATTTTCAATATTTCTAATAAATAATTGTTTTCATAATCATTTAAAATAAAAAGGTTTTTACTACAGTTCTTTCTAACCATTGCTTTGAAATTCAGAATTTTTTTAACTATTATAACAATTTGAAAACGAAATGGACAAACAGTGTTGAACACTAATTAATTTCGTTGTCTTAACTCGAATTCTGACAATAATGACGTTTGTGCTCCTTTCTCTGACAATGCTCAAAGGAAACTTCTTCGATGCAATTTGAAATGGTGAAATTCTGCGTATACGCGTTTTGAAAGTTCTTTTCTGAGGAATCCTGATCCACGGTGGTCTTAAACCACGTCCACACGCTCGCAGCTTCAATTTCCTGCAACGCGAGTTGAAGAAGTGTGTCGCAACCCAGATCTTCGATGCTGCGTCTGGTTTCACCGGAACCCGCGAACCCTCCACAAGATTCTCAAATACTAACTGGACTACTACCCCTGACTTTGTTCAACACAATAATACGAAATTCGATAAGAACGTCAGAATGAAATTTCGTTGTTTTCAACGATGTTATTATATTTATTATCATAGCTGTTCGAACGTTGAAGAATTATGTCTTTATCTACTGTTATTTTGTTATATGTATTAAATTTGGCCAAAAATTTCTTGGCGCGAGTAGTGTAATCATCCATTAACAGTCTCGGTCTACCGTGGATGGAGAAAGGACACACGAGGTTTCCGGCTCGACCGGTTCCTCGTCAAGAGTGAAACGTCGAGAGCGATTGTGCGGACCGATTTGTTTCCAATGCACGAATATCACGACGACGCGTCCCCATCTTCTTGCAACATGAATACAATTTTTCTCAGTAATTCAAACATCTCTATTGAGCGATTCTGTTTGAAAGCTATTCTTTTATGCGGAAGTCAACGGGCTGGAACTTATGCAATTTTCGATCACTATTTCTGTCCTGTTTTTATGATGAGTCCTCGAGAATCGTGAATCATAAGAATAAGTACGATTTGCGAAAAGAAATTAAATAGCAACACATAATAATTCTATGACTATGCATATTATTTGATCAATTAGTACAATTTTGTATTATCAAGATAATAATAGTAGGAGGTTAACTGCAACTTATAGAGTGTTGAACACTAATTAATTTCGTTGTCTTAACTCGAATTCTGACAATAATGACGTTTGTGCTCCTTTCTCTGACAATGCTCAAAGGAAACTTCTTCGATGCAATTTGAAATGGTGAAATTCTGCGTATACGCGTTTTGAAAGTTCTTTTCTGAGGAATCCTGATCCACGGTGGTCTTAAACCACGTCCACACGCTCGCAGCTTCAATTTCCTGCAACGCGAGTTGAAGAAGTGTGTCGCAACCCAGATCTTCGATGCTGCGTCTGGTTTCACCGGAACCCGCGAACCCTCCACAAGATTCTCAAATACTAACTGGACTACTACCCCTGACTTTGTTCAACACAATAATACGAAATTCGATAAGAACGTCAGAATGAAATTTCGTTGTTTTCAACGATGTTATTATATTTATTATCATAGCTGTTCGAACGTTGAAGAATTATGTCTTTATCTACTGTTATTTTGTTATATGTATTAAATTTGGCCAAAAATTTCTTGGCGCGAGTAGTGTAATCATCCATTAACAGTCTCGGTCTACCGTGGATGGAGAAAGGACACACGAGGTTTCCGGCTCGACCGGTTCCTCGTCAAGAGTGAAACGTCGAGAGCGATTGTGCGGACCGATTTGTTTCCAATGCACGAATATCACGACGACGCGTCCCCATCTTCTTGCAACATGAATACAATTTTTCTCAGTAATTCAAACATCTCTATTGAGCGATTCTGTTTGAAAGCTATTCTTTTATGCGGAAGTCAACGGGCTGGAACTTATGCAATTTTCGATCACTATTTCTGTCCTGTTTTTATGATGAGTCCTCGAGAATCGTGAATCATAAGAATAAGTACGATTTGCGAAAAGAAATTAAATAGCAACACATAATAATTCTATGACTATGCATATTATTTGATCAATTAGTACAATTTTGTATTATCAAGATAATAATAGTAGGAGGTTAACTGCAACTTATAGCTGGGCTAATAAAATTCTGATAATATCTGTTAATTCATTCGTGGCGATTCTGCGTAATAAATATTTAAATAATTTCATGGCTCGCTGCATAAGTAGTGAAGTTTCTATGATTGCTTGAACGACCTTTCGATTAATAATTATTAATTTTCTTCTCTGTCACGGGTCGTTGGATAGTCCTCGAAAACGGTTGATCGAGGGCCTTCGAGATTTCCGTTACACTTACGAGTTTCTCGTGACACAGCATCATCTGTGACAAGGATTCTATGCTCCGATTGAGTGGTTTCGATTGCCTATCTCACGGCGTTCAATTAAATGATTGCATTCTATTACTAGCTGATGCAATCGAATGGGTCAGGCGTTAATACGTTAACCGAAATAACGAGTGTGTAAAATTGGCGATAAGCTGTCTGTAGAAAGTGATTCAAAGATCGTGGCCGATTTGCTATCGAAAGCGGCGGAAATGCAAATAGACACGAGGGAATAATTACTATAGAAAGCGAGCGCAACGTTTAATCACGTTGTTTGTTGATTGATAATTGCCTCGATGAATTATTTATGAAGAGCATCTCCGATATGGCTGCATTTATCCGCGTTTACAATTAAAAATTAATGGCGAATTTATCGCCTTTGATATCGCAACAGAAGATTGATAGCTTAAATGGAAATTCGACATCTAAATTATACTTGCAATCTCGTTCTCATCTCTTTCGTAACTTAATGGTTGTAAAAGTGAAATGTGTTAAAATATTTATGAAAATAGATTCAAGTATTTTCGACGCATGCACTTTGAGATTAAAAAATTCTTCTAGTATTTTAAAACAAGTTCGAAATGTAGGAAATCAAGTTGACATTTAAAGATTTGAGAAATGAGTCATACTCGATCGGAACTTATACTGTCAATCTTGTATATTGAGGATTGAGGATGAAAGGACAAGACGATTTCCCGGATGGTTGTTATTTCACGTACAGTTAACGACAAGTGTCTCTTGAGAATAATTTATCAGATAATTGCGACGCATCAGTTCTCAGCGTCCGGATAATTCTGGTTCAAGCACCTATTTCAATTTCTTTTAAAAATTTTCGAACATTATTTATTCTTTAGTTCATCTTAGATATTTGTGCGAATAATAAACAATTTAATATTAAATAATAATACATTTATAAAAAGTAAAACAGAATTTGTTGATCAGACAAGCTTGTTTAAATTTTTAACTTTAATATACTTAATGAACTGTATGAATTTCATTACAATTATAAATGTTGTTTTATTTATCTGCCACCGTACTAAAAATATATTTTATTGCATCTTTACCTAAATGCTTAGAAACCAACGAGCGGCTAATACTGAACAGGTTTAGTGACCCATCATCGGTGAAACTAGGTTTTCGCGGGATCCGCTGTTTATTGTTTGTTCCCGGATGGTTTACCACCGCGCCATTTCCGGCTCGTTAAACGTCGCGTCGTTTCAGAAACGGTCTCCATTATGAAAATTTTACAAAGTTGTATTATTTCGAATTGGTTCGATCACCCCGTTGGCCTAGTTCGTGTCCGTAAATCACCCGCTCTTTATTTTAAATCGTTGGCAGCGTCGTTTTCCACTCGATTCGCACCGCAATAACTCCTAAAAATGTCGAATAGCTTTTCAAGACATTGTTAACAGTTGTACTGTGAAGCTACTGTGAAACGAATTTTTTAAGCCATTGCCTTTGAAAGTGTTTATAGGAAAAATTACCGAAATATAAAACACAGTCGTAAAAAATACATAAAGTGATAAAAACAATTATTGAATTATTATAGAACAAATTAAAGATTGCATGTTCATTTTTTCTTTCAATACCGTCGATTTCTGTTAGCGTTGCTGCGCGAATGACACACTGTGGTGAACATCGATACGGTGGAGAAACGGTGTTCGTGACTAAGCAGCGAACGTTGCTGATTCCGCGATGTTCCCCGGAACCGTTCTCTACACGTGTCTTGTCCTAGATCTGCTGATTTTTTTCGCACCTCGGCCCACCATTTCGCAAGCATCGAAATTGCCAACGCTGGAATAATTATTCTGGCTTGATCCTCTGAACGAGATAAGGGAAAATAATACGCAACAAAAAATATATGAGTGAAATTCGAGTTATCACTTATAATTAAATAGTAGAATTACATAATCGTAATATAAAAATAATTGGATACATAAAAAGATTTACGAATATAGATAGGAATCTTACGCGTAAGATATTACGCCATACTTTTTGTTAAGATTTCATTACGATTGCTTAATAAAATTTAATTACCATAATTAATATTTACC
>NW_017161773.1:0-534 GCF_001652005.2 Ceratina calcarata
TTTTTCATGATTTAATAAAAGAATTGATAAATCGTCATTGGATCATTTATGAAATACAAATTCCACGGATTTTAATAGAACATCTATCGACTTAATCAAGTTGGGTGGAAAGTTTAATCAACCCTGATGGTAAAAACCGTGGCAAAAAATTCTCAATTTACCCTGGGACACCCCTGGACCTGGTTCCCATACATCTGTCCTCGGCTGACAATTCCCTAATAAAGTATATCCATCACGGGGCGCTGGCCGACGTTATCATTACCCGTTCCGGAAGTGACGCGCGTCAGAAACTTCGCCTGGCAATTCGAATCCAATCAGCGGATCGTCCGGCGATCGCAACCCCCATTGGGCCACAGGAAATCCGTGGGATATTATTCATGCGCTGGACCCAATGTAACTTTCTGAACCCCTTTCCTCCATTTTTTTTTTTTGTTTTTTAATCTCGTCCCCCGACCATCACTTTTTCTGATCAAACACCGATTCTTCGACTCGTCGCAGAGTTCTACCAACTTTTAATCAGGAATCATGTAAAAT
>NW_017161773.1:1155-2884 GCF_001652005.2 Ceratina calcarata
CGACATAAGAAGGAACTAAGATAGGACGAAAAGTTCTGGGAAGATAGCCAAGCGTTCTACAGATTCTGGCTCTGTCCATTCGTAGCAGGCGATTGCGTTTCTGTCGGAGGGGGAGGAACAAACACGCAGAAACCACCCCGTGCACGCGTGGGAAACGTGATCAACGGAGCAGGCGATTGTGACCGCGCATACGGTACTGCAATTGCGTTAAACGGTCGAACGAAAGCGTGAAATGACGTTGTAATTGTGGCAGGACTGCCAAACGGGACAGATAATAGAATTGTTTTGCGGCTCCTAATTGCTGCAAGCAGAAATTCAACATTTAATACAGATTTTCGAATCATAATCCAATTCTCCACCCACGTATGCAATTAAATATTGCATCACAATTCCCAGTCGAAAATACACAATTAGGGATTCATATATTTCATTTCTGAGAAATGACAAAGATTATTTAATTTCTATTATTAAAACGTTGTAATCGTTTTATTAAATGTACGTCGAAATTCGAGTCTCTCAGGATTAACGATTAGCTTCATAAATGATAAAACAGAATATTTTAAACAGCCACTTCAATTAAATTCTATAATTCCTTAATTAAATATCCACGAGGCTAAGACCATAATCACTTTTCGAGGTAAATAATTATTATTCCATACGCTGATTAAAAATACGAAACAGTCGAATTCGTTTAAACTGATTTAAAAAACAATTAACGAGAGGGACCTTGCAGAGGGGGAGAGCAGGCAAGAGAGGGAGAGAATAAAGAACGTTTCGCCAATTTTCATCGGCAAACAAACATTTTATGTGGCCGGGGCTCCGCGCGACGGGAAACCGAGGGCATGATATTTTTTCGACGCCCGAGGCCGGTTGATTTTCCATCCCCCGTGCAACGCGTCTTTTCTCCGCGTTATTTGTTCGCGTACAGGGGCGTACCGTCGAACGTATCGATGCCCCCGGGGGGGCCGATGCGTACACACGTGCAACGAAATTGTTGCGCATCCCCTTTCCAGTCGATTGTTTAATTAGCCGCTCTCTCCGCCGCGTCTCCACCCCCGACCGTCGGACCGAATCTTTTGCAGGCTGCCTAGCCGCCGGGAACGCGTTGATTGAAGATGTTTTCGCGTATCCGGGGAATTAATTGAAATTGTCGGTAGCATGAATCCCACGAACGAATATTGTTTTCCCCCAATCCCCTCCCAGCTGTCCTTCCCCTTCACTTCGACCACCCCCTCGTCTAATTTTTTTAATAAACAATTTTTTCGTATCGAATATTCGTCATGAAAATTGTATACGTAATTCCAGGAGTTTTAAATTTCACGATTTTCAATCAACGTGTTTAAGTTTATTTTTTAATTTGCGTTCAAAGGATTATTTCAGAACAGAGAAGAAATTGTTATATGAAAAATCTGAAATTATGATTTATCGTAGCGACTGGCTGTGTGTTTGCGACTGGGGGTTGGTCTGGCCTTTCAGGAGAGCGTGGGAGCGGACCACGCGGCACGGACAGCACATATTAGCCGCTTAATTGTCCCTATTTGTCGAAGCTCGAACGATTCGCTATTGAAGCCTCCGGGCGAGAGCCCGAACCCCCGGATTCGGGGTGCGTGGTTGGAAATCGAGACGTTATCGCGACCACGTTTTATCGTACACCGCCCATATCAGCTGCCAGTTTCATAGATTTTCCACGATTTTAATCAATTAAAATATGGATTAATGAATATTAAGA
>NW_017161773.1:3987-8514 GCF_001652005.2 Ceratina calcarata
TCTTTATCTGGCGCGGAAGAGAAATAGCTGGCGGTGGAAAAATGCGACGGCCGGGTTCAGGGTAATTACAGGTAGTTTCCTGCACCGGGCCAGGGGTGGTAGTCCGTCATAGGAACGGGAAAAAGCGACCCGACCGCCGCCGCCGCCGCCGCCCCGGGGGCTGGCAACGGGGCGAGCTTCCAGGGAATTATCTGCCGTTGTTCCCGTCTGCCCGTTACAGACGATTATTCTCGTCGTCGTTGAAGAAAACCGGGCCGTTCCACGGGAAAACAGTAACGCGAACTTTGCTAACTGATAGCGGCAAGAAAACCACGCAAGAAGTTACTTAAGTACTTCATACACAATGTCCCATTATGAATTGAATTAATTATATTGATCGACGGGGAGGAGGAGAAGGAGGAAGAGGAGGTGCATCTATCATTTACTGATTCGTTTCTTGCCTCCGTTTTTCAATTAATTTTACATCTCATCTTGCATTTTACATCTCTTCTTGCATTTCACAGTTAATTTTATCAGTCTTTTGCAGGCGATTTTAAATAAAAAAAAATTGGTGAAAGAAACGGTCATTTAATTGCAATATAAAATCGACGAGGCGTTAATGAAATCGTCTATAAAAACTGTGAATGCCGGGGTTTGGATTAAAATAAAATAAAAATTAATCCGAGGCCGTTAAACGGTTGACACTCGGGGACATAGAACGGGACTATAACCGGTTGGCCGGCTGATTAAAATAAATTGTCGGCTCCCAGTGAATAGAGGGCGAGATTAAAGAGAGCCCAGAACCGGGAAAAGTTTCAACCACGCGGGTCACGACCTTAATTTCTTCTATCTCGCTTCCTTCCTTCCTTCCTTCCTACTTCGCCCGGTTTTCAGATGAAAATGGCCGCCCCCGCGTGTCGTCGCCGGGGTATGAATAAATAAACCGGAGGCCACCTTCGACCACCGGAATAGAAAATGCTGACGCGGATATCAAAAGTTACCGGATTAACCTAATTTGTTCCCAGCCCCAATCGATGCTAGCCAGATTTTTATGCCCAATTTATCGACGACACTCGCAATAGTTAATAAAATGCGTATCGCAATTTTTCTATAGCGATTGAATTTTAACTAAAATGCATGAAATCCGATTATTTCATTTATTATTATAACTACTCCACAGTAGATTATATTTGATGTTTGCAAATTGTTTTCAACNTTATTAATCACTAATAAGCTAATAACCGCGTTTTCTTAAGAAGCCGACCTATCGTAATTGTCCCTAAATTCATTTTCCGATCACAATTTACCCGAATCAACGATTCTTAACGATAACAGCGCCGATCGGGCCATTTACCCCCGCGCTCGGATTTCCGTCCTCGCCCGACTCCCTCTCGTCCGCCGTCTCTTCTTTCCTCCCGACGAACCTTCGCTGATTGGAAGGCTAATCACGCGCTACTCTCCATTACATTAATTAAAACTTATGTAACTCGGAACTTCGTCCTGGCCATCATCTTGTCCCCTGGCAACTTTCGAGCTACTTTTTACCCAGCGGTTCCCAACTCCACCGTTCAGTTCTATCCACACAAAATTGGGAAAACCCTCGCAGCCTCTTCCTATGAATTCGTCTTTGGAAAAAAAGTCCTGAATAAATCAGAGTTTTTGCCGATCTCGATTCTTTAACACTCCGATTGATATTTAATCCTCGCGCCAAACCTTATTCAGGTTTTAATCATTTAGCGGGGGGGGTGGAGATGATGGAAACTGGAGAGAAAATTCATATGAGAAATATTTCATCAGTTCATCGATAAAGTAAATATCGTTAGAATTTCGTATCCGATCCGACTTTAATCGAGGCTGCTAGAAATTGTGAACGATCGTTCTGAGAACGCTTTCAACGCTGGCTAACGTTTCATCCAAGTTCCCTAACGTCGGGTAGAGAAAATTTCTAAGCGAAAGTAGGGGAGGGCTTATCGGCGATCGTCGCCGGGCTTAAAGGCGACGTTGAACGAAGAACCGCCTTAAGCTTTTCGCGGCGATACGCCGCCGCGACGAAGGACAGGAACCGGTGCCGAAGAAGATACTGTCTCTCAGCTCCGCGACGCGTCGTCGTCGTCGTCGTCGTCGTACGTGTAGCTACCGATGCTCCTTTCCGCGAAATTGGATCCAACCTCTCCTGGCGTAAGTTCTGGATAACGAACGCCAGGATTTAGCTCTACCCAACTGGAATCGATAGTCCGAAGAATGCTTCTGTACTCGACTGCATCCATAAAATCGAACTTTTTCCATTCACTCGGATATAAACAAGTTAATGATGATTACTGACCATTTTTCTGCAAGACGGACATTTATATGCCAATTTAGAAAATGTAGCATAAATTCATAGGCAAAAACACGAGAACCACTAATAAAAAAATCTCCTGTTTCTAATAACGAAATACAAGCTTAAATTATAATTCTGCATGAGTTAAATAATTATGAAAAAGAAATGAAATCAGGAATTATTGACAATTAAATAAATGCTGTGAAACGTATCGAATTTCGTATCACAGACAGAATTAATAAACAAGGCAGTGAGAAAAACGTAGTAACGAAATACGAGCCTAAACTATTTCGTAGAACGAACGAAACAACCATGGGAAAGGAATAAAATGTGAAACCGTTGACAATCGAAACGTTTCAGAGAACGTTTCGAAATTCCTGCCACTGATTTGTTACCGAGTCTTCTGTGAACCATCCACGGGTGCTCGCGGGTGGATCAAACCCCTCACCCCCTCCTATCCCTTGGAAATTTTTCGGGGAAACGTTTTATACGCCGCTTTCGGTCGGCGCACGTCGCCTGAAGCGCTTTGTCGGCCAACGAAGGGTGCAGTTAATTAATAAAAGCTTCGAGGGGGCGAAGGGTCGGGGCGAGCTCGGCGCGGATAAAGGGACGCGAAATACGATCCCCTTGCATCGTTTCGTGTCGATATATCGTATCGGTATACATACGTATATATACATATATGCAAAATATATACAGGGTGTCCCAGAAAAAGTGTCACAGGTTATTCTGTAAGTGTTTCTCAACAACAATTTCCTTTCCTCTCTTCGACTCTTTTTCTGGGACACTCTGTATAGGCATAAAACTTAAAACCCTCTCTTTTCAACCCTAATCAACGTTTTCCAGTTTTTAATATTTCCATATAATGTTGCAATCATCTCTCTGTTAAATTATTAACTAATTATTTTGATACCTGTAGTATTTATATTATAAATGGTTCATACTTGCAATTTGGAACGAATTTTCAACAATTTCAATTAGGTTCACGTGATGCCTTTGTTCTCCTGTATATTATAATTGAAAATGTAACACAAAGTACGTAATAAAGTCTCTATTAAATTCCTCTTGCAATGGACAGAAAATATGCTATAAATGAAGTGCACGATAAAATACGACACGAATTATAATATGAAATAAAATGCAGTATAAAGATTGAACTGACTTCTCACTATATTGAGATAGTTAATTCAGTGACAAGCATCCTAACGAGAAACGTTCTCACTTATCTTAACATCTGTCTTTATCTACTCATCCCATTCCCTACTATTCCTGTCCCGACCTTGTTTAGATCATTATACCTCGATTACTCTTACCAAGTTAGTTATAAGGAGCATGATGTAAAAACATAAATCGCTGTCTGCGCCTTCCATTCGTCGTCGAGAACATAATTTTTGATTTGATATTTACGATTTTTAAATTCACTCTGTTTTAATATGAAGCGTGATTAGGAATCCAAAATGGTCGACGAGTGGAAGAGTTCATGATTAATTGTTCAAATGAAGGAACAAACCTTATGTTTGTTAAATTGTAAAAAAGGACCAATTTCCCAAATAGGTGCTTCTTTGCAGAGCTATACTAATTAACCCCTTGACATACAAATTAAATGGAACTTTACATACAAATTAAATGGAATAAATGACGAGTCAAACTCGTCATTGTATGTCAAGGGGTTAATAAAATCGCAGAATTGTTGTATTTGCCTCCAGGCGTTTAACATAAATTATGAAACAGAATACAGGAATTGGAAGAATTCCCAGATTCATGTTACCGAATGTCTATAAAACATTTTCGACTCACTTATCGTGGATGAGGAACTTGTCGTCTTTGGTCTCGATGCAGCGACCCTTGCTGGTCATCATGGACCCGTTGACCGTTACCAAGCCCTGGTACCCAGACTGGAACCAGTGCCCGTTCCACTGCGGCGGGAACTCGCAGCCTGGAACACAAAAGAAATATCCTGTCAGTGGCTATACATAGAGACGAGAGATTTTACATTTTATATAGGCGACATATACCGGTTATACATATAGAGAGGAGAACTTTACATTTTTTTCATACGGTCATCTGCATCCGAAAAACACTGACGGAATATTCAAACAGGCACGTGAAAGATGAGTATTGAAGGAAAAAAGCGTGCACCATTTTTTCCTCCCATAAGTCTTTGAACTTATTTTTTTCTTTTTACGTAAGTCACTTTATATTAAAATTTGTTTAATAAATTGAACTAT
>NW_017161773.1:8636-13712 GCF_001652005.2 Ceratina calcarata
GAAACAATAAATTGTTTAATTTTTCATACAAATTGAGTATTCAGAAATAGACAGAATTATCTATTGTAAAAATCGTAGAAAATCGGATTAGGAAGCGTTGAGTCGAGATGCTGTAGAACGTGGAGGTAAGTAGGAGGGAGGTGGGGTTGCAGGGGATTAAGACATTGTTTTGTCCAGGGCTTCTCGCGTTTTACAAGCGTCGTTTCACGATTTCCTTCGAGCGTAATCCTCTCTCTCTCACTCTCTCCCCCTTGGGTTACAGAGTTTACAGTGTTTTTCTCGCCAAAATTACTCGAGGATTATTGCTACTGCAATCTTATACTGTGAAGTGTAATGCTCTCTCAGGCTTGTAACGGAAATACAAGCTGGCGATTGTGATCATTGATGACAAGAGACACTCGTGCAATTTCAACGAGAATTTATTATCACGTTGAATTTTCTCATTAATTCGAATTAAATTAATTCGATATAATTTAATAAAATAAAAGTGTTATTAAAATCTATTTCAGCTTCAATCTTTTTATATCTTTTATTAATCTCTTTGGTGATTTAGACTGGCGATCAATAAAATAAAGAGACCCTTAATTAAGGGCCATTTGGAGTACCAAGAAAAAGGCATCACGTGGGTAAAGATCTTCTAGGAACACCCTAAGCCCATCAAGCAAAACGTTGAATCGCATGTTACCTTCATGCTTCATGGGACCCCTGGGTCCTGCGATTACGCCGGGACACTCGGCACACGTTTATCTGTCCAATTATCCCGGGAGCAGTTGGTTTTAAAAACACGCACTGCGTGATCGTGGTTATAAAGAACGCACCGTAGGGAAACGATCAGAAGTCATTCTCTTTCTCCATTTCCAGGGAGTGAGTCAAACAACAGAAGGTAAATGCAATTGAACTCGTCATTAAGGATGTATTGGCTAATATACAGTCAATCCCAGAAGTTTATGTACCTTAGAAAAACGCATTTCTTATGATTAAAAAGAAATCAGACGTCGGAAGAATAATGCTAATAATAAATAGCTATGTGCTAAAAAGTATAGAAGGAAATAACGGCCAGACAAATCAATCTGTGATCAGTGGCGTTAAAAAATGCATTACTCAGTATTCGGATTTTGCCAGATGATTGAAAAATCGTCGATTCCCAAGATTTAAGCTCGGGTTAATTCGATTTTTATGTATAATACCGGGGCTCTCAAGGACTCCGTTCTCCAGGCTCGAATAACTTGATTAAAATAATCTATCACCGACGGTCGACGGTGACAAGGGTGATCGGCTCTATCCGAGTTAAATATGATGGAGCGACCACTTTTCCATACACGCACTCCTACACATTATTCCCATGCCACGACGTACACTATCAACTAAAAGTTAATCATTTTCAATTAACGATAATAAAAATACGATTTAAGAATAAATAAATGATAAATAATTTATACAAATTTTCTTTAAATCCATTTTTATAAGGTACAAATTTTTGGATTGACTGTATAGCCAATACATCGTTAAACTTTTAGCAGATATCGCTCATACGACCTTAAGTATTTCACGTGAATTTGATACTTTTTCCAGGTTGTGTACGCACCGTCTCTGGGCAAAGCGTAGTATCGACAGAGGCAAATTGATTGGTAATATGTGGCCAGTGAGCGAGCCTCCCCTGGTGACATTTACCAACGGAAATGCCTCGTTTTTCCGATATCCGAGCACGAAAGAGAGAGAGAGAGAGAGAGAGAGAGAGAGAGAGAGGCAGGACGATTGGAAGAGGGCTTTTACTGAAGGAAATGAATATTACACCGACGCGACGGTACTACCTACCTAACAGAGCAGATATTATAGTCTCGCTAGTCAACGTGTACGAGATTCGAGTCTGTTTGATCTGTAATCGACACTCGTTTCCACGGAATATCTGTCGTGCCACTATTTCCATACAGAGCCAACTCGTTTCTTATTAACTCTATCATTAAATCTGGATTACAACCATTTCCTATCGACAATTTAATGTCTCATAATTTTTTATTTATTCATTGAATGTTTCATGTCACGAGGTCATTAACATAATTATTTTATAATTATTTTGTCTTGTTATTGGATATTTTATATTCCAGAATTTCTTAGTTTTATTAAGGAAGATGAGAAATTAAATACAAGCAGCTTTTGCATCCTAAAATTTTCACTCACTGGCCCTTCATTATTTTTATACTAAAATTCCATTCTGGACGCACGTGTCATACGACACCTCCAATGTATTAAATATTGCATTATACGTAATATGAGGAATTTTCGTGTAATGCATAAGATGTGGTGTAATTAGAATCGTCATGGAAAATGGAGGCAGGCGTGAGTGACAGCGTCCGATACAGATGTATAGAGGAATTAGGGGGACGTCGGGATCAAAGATGAACGTGCCAATCATCCCGAATCGAGATGCTCGTGACAATGTTCGGGAACGAGCCTCTTAACTGACTCTCTCAGTGACAATCGATCGACCCTGCCCTGTTACAGGCGACAATAAATCTCCGGTTATGATTCGGTGCCCTCTTATGCCTCCTTCAATCCAACACCAGAGATACAATCAGAGATTCAGTGTTTGTTGCTTGCAATTTTATTCATTGCGATTATTTATGTGGGATAGAGGGCGTTCATCTAATTTATCATTCATATCATTACCTATTAACAAATTGTTCATGTTAGTCTCCTAGACAAAATGTTGTTTATTATAAAAAAGAGAATCGTTGTCGTGAAACGTTGAGAGTCGTCAAATGTCGAGTCCAGTAACGAACTGTACTGCGGTGAGTCAAGTCGTAATCGTGTCGTTAGCGTTGTAATCGTGTCGTTAGCGTTGAAATGTAATATCGCGTCGGAATATGTTTAAAGTGTAAGAATACGTATTATTATTGAAACATTACAATACTTAGAAATTAGTATTTATAATAGCTGCGGTTAATATCTATTTCAATTAAATACCGGTTCCCAAATAAAATCCCACAGNGTACTAAAAGGGTTAATTTTGTTAAATATTCCACGAGCATTGATTTATAAGGACTAGGTATTTAAAACTTGTCAATTTTTTAACCAATTTTTATGAAAAGGTAAATTTTTTTGGGGGGTATGTAATAATATAACCAAGTCGACCTTTCACCGGAGAATGTTGACTTTCGCCGTAACATACAGAGTGGATAAGTTATTTTTTTTTTTCATGAAACTGATCGAATTTATTCGGCAACAGAAGCTTGCGAAGATTTTCGCATGAAAGAGGATATTGGTAGGGGATCGGTTCGCATTTACAGGGAGCGGAATAAAACATTAGTCGGCGTTGCCCCTCCGACAGATCTCTCTTGCAATTTCGATGCCGGCGACGTTTGTTGAAACATTCCTTCCTTTTGTCTACCCTCCCCGTTTCCACCCCCGCGCGCCGTCTCTTTATTCTTGCCCCTCGGGGAATATTATTTGACGTGTGCGCATAGACCCCCGGCCACGGTTATTCAATATAGAAAAGATGCGATTTGATCGTCGCTGGAACGTCTCCCGTTCCCTTTGAATTATGCTCGAATCTGGTTTCGTTTCAGAAATTCCACAGAACATAAGGAATCCAAACTAACGTGAATTTCTACTCTTCTACCTTGTCGAAAAAATTTACATGCTATTCCAAGTAATTTTCAAATGGGAACTCGTTTCAGCAATGCAAACTGTGATACATTTTTTATACAATTGACTCCATGATTTAAGATTGTATGAATGCTTGCATAAAAACAATTAAACATAAAACCTCGATTATTTGTTACACGATTTATTACGTGGCTCCATTTACTATTATTTTAAATCGAAATCATTTCCGAGGAAAACCGTGAATTTAACAAAAGCGAAGTCCGCCGGAGCAGCGAGGGAACTCCATTTGTTGCAGCACTTTTTCCCGTTTCCAAGACGAGGGCCAGGGGAAGCAGGGAAATTGGAAGTGCGGGGCGGATCGATCCGCGGTAACGTAAGAAAAGGCTTCGTCCCAAATTGAGATAGGGAGCCCGGTCGCGGGTACTTTCTCACCCTCCTCCTCCTCCCTGCTGCCGCCGCCTCGTGCTTTCATCCCTGTTCCGGCGCCCCGATCCGATTCGTTTCGTCGGAAATTAAATACACAAGCGAGAAACACCCCACGATGGAAACCGCAGACTGCTACTTGTTGAGGCGCCGGCTGGAAATGTTTATCTCCGTGGGGGAGCCCAGGAAATTTAGGGAAAATCTTGGTACAACCCTTCGTCGTTGTATCACGAGGGAAATCCATCCCCCTTTTTTCTAGTATTCCAACGATCCATTCGTTTCCTACCGGCACGATATTATTTCTACACGCATTTCGAACTGTATTCCCCACGTGCTGGGATTTACTCTAACGTTGAGAGATAATAAAAACATCTCATTTATTTATGTTAATCAATCGAACATTTTTATGCAGAATAAAATATTTTTAGTGTCTTCTATTTAACAAAAAGCAATAAATTGTTTATTAAAATCTGATACTTCATTTGTATTATTTTATTGCAAAAGAAATGATTTTCTTTAAAAACCATGAAATCATTTTCGACAATAATTGAATATCATTCTTATAATTCACGAATCACTTTAATTATAACATAAATCATATTCTATTCTGTATGGAAGGAAGTCGAATAATTTTGATCAAATTGAAAAAGCTCGGAAGAGCATTCGGAGCGAAACAAGGGGGGGGGAGCAAAGCGGGGTCTAATTAAACTGGGGAAAGGAAGGCCGTACTCTTTGACAAACAACGTTTCCAACCCTTTTTCAGGCTCATTAAACCGGGACCCGGGCATTTTAGTACCGATACTGAGGAATTTATTAGACCCGGTCGAGCCTCTCGGAAAAACTCGAGAACCGGCTAATTATTAGCCTCCCTCTTTGCCCAGCGCGTGCATCGACAGTCGAAATATTAATAAACCCATTATTGCCAAAATTATTCATCATACATCATGAATCATTCATTATAATTTACTAGCTGCACCTCGCCGCCCCCTCACCCTCCCCCCGTCGATCGGACAGATGTACACATACATATACACATACTTTTCTATT
>NW_017161773.1:14045-15760 GCF_001652005.2 Ceratina calcarata
TTAATATTTTACCAATAAAATCCTAGTTTAACTTGGCATTCAACAATTTTTACATTCATAGACTGATTGTTAAGATTGACGATCGTAATACGAGCGCAACAATAAGATACCTTACAAAGTTTGAGCTACACTGGTTTCTACGACGTTAGGAAGGTGGGTGCCAGAGCTTTATAATGCACCCTACAGTGTAACTATATATTTCACGGATTCACCGACAAACGCGTTCGCAGAATCCCGGAATTCGAATGCCTACCACCACCCCCTCCCTTCCCTCAACCTCGCGCGAATGCCGTGCGTTGAAACGTGAATTATACACGATGCACCCCCGCACGGATCCTCCGCCCTCGCCACCCTAGACAGGGTTTAAACGCGTGCCACTTGCTCGCCAATATCGCCTCTCTACACAGGAGAAAGAATTCCTAAAGTGGACGCTAGCCTTTTGGTATTCAGCTAAAAATTTTAACACTTTTCCAATTAATAAAACAGTTGATTAAAAAGTCTCAGATTCATGGATAATGAAAATTCCATGCATACGTGAATGGAAATGAGTGAATGCAATCTTAGAATATCAGTTGAAAAATAGATTAATTATCAGATGACTGGACTGATAATTGAGCCAATAAAATTGACATCAATAACGGAGTGACAGTCAATTACACCGAGGAGAGCCATCAATCTCCATCTCGTATCGACACAAGCATCCGCTTTCCCATAAACCGACCCCAGCCCGGTAAACTCCCTTAAACCAGTATATCCCATGGACCAGCGACGGAGCACGCTTCCCAATTCGTATTTCACGTCGTATTCCGTTCACGAACCTCCATAACCCATGGTACCCGGTCCCATGGCTGTGTTCTCAACCCCCGCCCCCTACCCCACGTCTGTCCCATAGATAGGCTCCTCCACTGTTTGTGGAAGGTTTCACGATGTTTGCTGTCCCTTATTGTTATTTATAACTGGCCCTGGCCCGTGGCTAATACGGTTCAGGCTTTAATGAAACTCGGCTCGGATGGATTTCCCACCGTCTCGACGTACAAACAGACGGACGTGACGCCGGCTATCGTAGATTCTTTCTGTTTGACCAACCAACCCACAACCACAAGAGACCGTTTTTCTAACGTCGTTCGTGGTGGTTTTTTATTAGGAGACTATTTAGAATTTTTAGGCCAAGAAATGGACAAATTTTATTTTGTTACATCTTGTGACGTTTTGTTACATGTAACATCTTGTAACAACTTGTGATATTTTGTAATATAAAACATTTTTTAACAGAGCTTGTAACATTTTGTAACATGTAACAGCTTGTAAAAGTTTGTAACATTTTGTAACATGTAACAGCTTGTAAAAGTTTGTAGCATCTTGTAACGTTTTGTAACATGGAACAATGATCACGTATGATAGATGAGTAGATAAAATTCAGATCATTTTAAGGGGTAGTGCTATTTTTTTTATAAATAAGAATGCAAGAAAACCGAGACTGAGGAACTGGAGGCTCGAATGTGAGGAGGTGATGAGTTCCAGACTACAATATCTATGATAGGACTTGATAACGAAGCCTTTGGTTCACTAAGAATAAATTGAGTCAGGACTCTTTCAGTGAGGAAACCTTCCTGTCGACGTCTGATGAACATCGACAATTCTGTTGGCATTGTACTTCCAATCACTTCACATTTACTTCAACCTGATTAAAAAAATAATATTCTTTATCACAAACA
>NW_017161773.1:17762-19156 GCF_001652005.2 Ceratina calcarata
TAAATATCTCGATAAATCCACAAATCACGTACGTTAAAAATTAATAACCCGAATACGTATAAAGCCAGCACAAATCAATAAATAAAACCAGACACTAACTGGTCTGGGAATAACGCGTTCAACTCGATGATTTTCATACGAAAACTGTAGCAGATAAATGGTGGAATGGCAGGAACTGCAATCCTTGTTTACTCAAATTTGAACGTGTCAGGCAGCGAATGTTCCCAACAAAGAACAATATCGGCGGACGGAACAAAGTAGTCACCGAGGCGTTAATTTCGCCGAATTAGTGGCCGGGTATCTTGTTATAACGTATTCGCCGCCCCTTTTATTAGAGGGTGGAAAGGACGTACGCGCCTCCAAAACTCACCTACCCCCCGCGTTCCCACTGTTCCACCTCCCCGGCCTGCCTTCCTTCCTTCCTGCGCAGCCCGCTTCGTTAATTCGGTTAAGCTAAGTTCACTGTTCGCACGCGGTCGACATTTATAATATTCACTTTATGCATGTACAGTGGTACGCGGCTAGAACTTCCCTGCGCCATCGCATCCAGCGGTCGGCACGTTATCGCAACGGGAATACTCAATGATCTCAGCCCCGTTTCCAACTCGATTGCGAGAGCATCGAAAATTCCAAGATTTTTGCTTAAACCGAACGATAATATTCGTTTCTGGATATTTTAAATAAAATTCTCGTATAATATATTGATAATAAAATCAGAAAACTTCAAATATAATTAATAATTGCAAATATGTTATGTGTAAATATATACATTCATTCTATTTCCGTGGCAAACAGATAATAAAATGAAACTGATAACAGATTGAATCGTCATCACCGTCGAAACCCGAAGAACAGACGTCGGACATTAACTTGGCGGGGTCTGAAAACGTGATTCGAAGTTGGCGCAACTAATTTTCAGCAGAGAAACCAGAGAGAAAAAAAAAGAAACAATGTACAAAGAGACAGTAACACCTTCGACAAGTTCCTCTCGGGTAATCCTTTCAGGTTGGCCACGCGCACAGAAGTTCGGGGCGGGGCGGCACGAAATCGGATAATTTTCGCGTCTGTTTCTCGAAACGGGAGAGGTCGGGTGGTATGGAGGGAGTCACCGCGACTTGTTTTCGCGGGAGCGTGTCAGACAACAACGAACGTGGGGCTGAATGGGGTGCCGTCGCTTTTGTTTAAAAATAAATCGGCCTCTCGCGTTCTCCGCGCACATAAATTTGCCAGGCCACTCGAAAATCGACCTGGCACCCAACGTTTCATGCTGAGAAACTTCCTGGCATCCGTTTAAACTTCCAAACGATTTTCATTTTTCATGCAAGTCCGCAGAATTGTTAGTGTTAACGAGAATTTTAATAAATGAAAATTAATAAGGAAATCGAATGGCGTCG
>NW_017161773.1:19634-20927 GCF_001652005.2 Ceratina calcarata
AATTGTAATTCAATGTAGAATCGAAGGTTTAAGATCGATTTAAGAAGAAATATTATGTAAAATACAAATTCGAATTAATAACCCGTCGTTGAACTGAATAACAATTACGTTTAGCATCGACAGAATAGCCGAACTAATGCGCAATTAAAAAATCATTTATAATGTACATTTGAATAATGAATTCCGAATGCGCATCGAATCGAATTCATACATTGAATCATTATACAATTTCGCTTAATCGATCAAATTTGAATTTATAATAAAACAATATTTTGATAGTTAATAAAACAGATTTACATTCAATTATTACATTCGACATATTCTTGTTTTTTTTTTAAAAAAAATAATTAAAGAATTGATTCTTATTATTTTAATTGGTAGCAGGTACTCGAAATCAGGATTTTAATTAAAGAAGAGATCTTGATGACCCCGGCTGAGAAATACCGGAGCTCACCTCTCGGATCTACAGACGAGTCTATTACAAATTTACATTCAGGACAAAACGCTGCGCTCCGTCACTGGCGACGCCTGCGAAGATCTACGTTTGATTTCTCTTGAAAGGAAACTTTGTTCGTACCCAAGGAAGAAGGGAGCCGGGCTTATTTAAGCGGAAAAAGGTGGGTCGCTAGTGGAGAACAGGCGGGAGATACAGAAAGAAGAATTTTCACGCTCCAACCGTTCCCTTTAAAGGGTTAAAATAACTTGGTCTTGGCGAACTTTCGAATCAACCCCCTGCCAACTTTTTCCTACAGTCAATCAAAAAAATTCTTTCTCCATTTTATCCCTCACAGCATATACGACGTATATCAATAAACAGCAAACATAAAATGCATAAATTGCAGAACCGAGCAAGAATAAAGAAATCAATAAATATAAAATTTATAATAAGACAAGCCGTAAAGTAGATCGCATTATAGGCGAGTTTCATTTTGAGTAATTGGAGACCGAACGAAATTACCGGTGGCCGTCAAAGAACAGCCGTGAAAGGAAACGGCGATGAAAACAAAGGCGTGTACGCGATACGGGATGCGGGCTTTTAATTTTAATAATGCCAGCAAATTAATTGGATATCGCTGCCGCGTGACTGGCCTGTCGTTGACAGCCCGTGTACGCAATTTCCCTGTGTAACGCACGCACAGCCAGCCGCGCAAGTACAAGCATCCACGTTTTCGTTCCGATCGACAATTACATCGTATATACGTTCGAAGCGTTCCGGGAACGCTGCTCGTCTTGTAAATTACATATTCATATTCTAGAAATCATACTAATATATTTTTATCCACAATTGAGGAA
>NW_017161773.1:21399-22012 GCF_001652005.2 Ceratina calcarata
ATTACTCTTTATTATTCCCTGATTATTCTAATTCAATTTAAGATATCCAAGGTTCATCCAAAAATTACTCTTTATTATTCCCTGATTATTCTAATTCAATTTAAGATATCCAAGGTTCATCCAAAAATTACTCTTTATTATTCCCTGATTATTCTAATTCAATTTAAGATATCCAAGGTTCATCCAAAAATTACTCTTTATTATTCCCTGATTATTCTAATTCGATCTCCCACTTCAATTTATAATAACGAAAATTCACATATTTTAATTTATTCCTTCGATACATGGAAAATCTGAACAGGACTATAATTAATTTATGGTAACATTTATTTAGTACATTGTCTCGGTTGTAAGTGAGAAGCGTGAAACCCGGACGTGCGTGCAGCACGTGCCAGGCGAAAGGACACGCGACACTTGACGTTAAAGTGCACACGGATCACGGATCAGAGGGTAGGCTACCTAGCTACCACGGGCCAGATCGATGGATACAGGTGAATAGATTCTACCCTCCTGTATACACACGCGCACGTGTGCCGTGTGAACCCGAGGTCGAGTGGCACGGGGTCAAAATTGGTTAGACATAAGCCAGGCAGCACTGCCAGCAACTTGGCTC
>NW_017161773.1:22605-23128 GCF_001652005.2 Ceratina calcarata
GTAATAAATCTTAAAGCAAAATCTGTATACTATTGTGTTGGCAACTAAATGATTGTGGATTTTAAATAAGAAGACAAACTCTGCAATTATTTAGTTGCCAATTCAATACAATTTAATTTCAGGAAATTAGTCAACGATATTTTCCTTCTAGACGAATTAGTCGTCGTTACTTTCTTACAACACGAATTCCCGTCAATAGGAATGCAATTTATTCAACGAATGAAGGTAAGGGTAATCGCTTACCGGCATGCGATGCGCCCAGGATGCACGAATGCGGCAGCAGAAAGCAAGTCAGTACTAACGGCCACTTCATCTTCGAATCTGTAACAGATAATGACAAGAACTTGGTCAAAAAACGATCTAACTCATTATCAAACTGCCTCAGAACCAACTTAATGCATCAAACAATTTGCAAGCATAAATATATGCATTTATATTGTGCAGACAATTCTTAGATACTATAAGCAATTTGGGAATTGCTACAGTACATAAATATGTTTGATATCAGCAAAGAATCTTAATC
>NW_017161773.1:23660-23876 GCF_001652005.2 Ceratina calcarata
GTGATCAATTAATAATGTCTATATTTGTAAGATTGAAACTTCTTTTAGATTCCTAAGGACATTTATCAGGAATCAATTTTGAAACAGTTTGGGTCTGAGAAATAATTTTGTCATTTAATTAACTGGAACTGATTTAATTGTATGAAATTTTACTCACCGCTTGTAGCACTAGTTTCTGATGTTCGATGCTCCCTGAAATCACCGCATTGTACACTG
>NW_017161773.1:24367-26145 GCF_001652005.2 Ceratina calcarata
GTATGAACCTTAATAAATCAGGTATCCTATACTGTATTAAAACAAAATGATTCATGTTATTTTACTGTATTTTACTTAACGAATTGAATCATTGTTAAAGTGAACCTATTCTTGAAAAGTACCAGAACTGAAGAGGTCGAATAAAACGACTAGTAAACCTGGAAATACGAGAATCCCCCCTTTTAGCTATTTGTCACCCCTTATCATAGTAATCATAAAACATTTTTACTTTGCTCAGTCCCTACGATACATATAAGTTTCTCACAGAGAGTCCACGTATATCTCAAAGAGTTGAGTACAGTTTCAATCTCTGCACTCGCACAGTGTATCGCGGACACCGTTATAAATCACCGGGCACCATAAAAAAAGCCGTAGCTTAAACATACCTAGCTGCTGCTGCTGCTGCCTGCGTCCGCACCAGTTCTAGGCTCCAGTTACCCCGAGGAGAACCGTCTGAATGTCAAAAAACCAGCACTACGTGCAGAAATAAAATAAAAATAGAAAACCAAAACAAAAGAAAAAAAAAGAAGGAGAAACGGTGGAACCCGTAAATCCGTAAGGGTTGCGACACACACCACACCTCGACCGGTACCGCCCGAGCGTATCCACTTTATTTTTTTTTTTTTCGTCGGTCGCACGAAACGTACGCGGGGTACACGCGTGCACGAGAGGGGGGGGCGAAGGAGGGGTTGCTGAACTCGCGTTACATCCCCTGTACGGCCAGAGGGGGGGGCGGGATACGGGGGACGGGGGGATGACAGAGAAACGAGTTACACTTTGGCGCGCGCGCGCGACCGTGGAACGGAGCGTAGCAGTGGGCACGCGACGTCGATCGAATCGCGGTCCGCCGACGACTGCCGAGGGACGCCGGGTTCCCGACGCCCGAGCACCCCCGAGCTGACGCGCACGCGCCCCGCCTACGCCGAAAATTTCGCGTACAACACCCCTCCCACCTGTCCCCCTGGCTCTTTTCGAGGAGCTTCGCGGCCGACAAACGGTAGCCGAGTGCGCTTTTCCGGTCCCCGGGACGTTCAACCGAAAACCAGACTGGAGCTTCTCGTGAATTAAATACGAAGTAATCATTTAAATGAACTATCAGCCAATTATGATGATTCTGATGACCCGCGAATTACGCAATATTCAGTTTTCATAAAAATGGATTGACGCATAAAATACTCGAACTCGACGATATTTCTAATAACTTCAGTCTTTGACCTTCGACCCCTTGGTTCAAACTTGATACCCTCTGACGGAAATGTTTAATGAAACACGAGGAGCATAATCGAGGTGGGAACGATCGGTGGCTTTGAACGGTGGAGGTGGCTAGTAAAAAGGCGTTGTAAAATTCGTTTCGCCCGGGAAACTGGAAAGGAAGTTATGCGTGCGTCTAAAAAGCGTTATTAGGTCGACTTTATAGCTGGCTCTGGCCGGGGCGTACGAGAAGTTCCGCCGTGCCGTTTCTTTAAACTTACTTTTCGGTCCGGCGCGGCCGGCGTGAGAGAACGTGTTCGCAAACTCGATCGGGAATTCTCAATAAGCGGCAGACACCTTTTTAAAGGAGAAATTCGTCGGGACCTCTTAGCCAGTCACTACGTGCCGCGATGAATCCGTTTCTTAAATATCTTTCAATTTGCCCAACCAAATCTAATTTAACCACCCGGGAAACGTGATGCTTAATTGATTTTAACTAATGCACTGCATTACTTCCAGGCTTCTACCGGATTTACAGTTTTTATAGGAAATCAACTGAAATTCCAATTACGGTGTTACGTTAATTC
>NW_017161773.1:26633-28205 GCF_001652005.2 Ceratina calcarata
GAATTATTAAAATACACAAAGAACTACAATTGCATTGGATGTTGCTATATAAATTCATTTGAGGTCTGAATGAGTGTTTCTGATTTTTTATCAGACATAAGCCAGTGGAACGAATGGAAGTAAAATTGATAAAAATCCATAGTGAGGTAATGATAGATCCGAACAATTTGCAGACCGTATTCCATGTCGCCATAAGCGAGTTAACTATCAGCCGAGCGGAAACGGGTCGTCATTCCATCGATCCAATCCGCCGTCAGCCGTTTTTTCCTTTTCCCGATCATTCCTCCTTTTCTTTTTCGCGTTCCACTCATCGCCGACCTTCGGTCCGAGTAAAATCCAAAGCTGCGCTGCTGCTACCAGCAGTAGCAGCGGCGGCGACGACAGCGGCGGCGCTTGATTTATATCGCCGATAGCTTGTTTGCGTACAAATATATTCCTGATGGAAATCGGCCCGCTTTGACTCTCAACACACTCTTCTTCCGTTCCACGAGGATTTCCAGTAATTTTATTAGCCGAGTTTCCTCCTCCTACGCCTTCACCGAAACTCCCCACCTCTCCCCTTCGACCCTTGTTTGTTTCTTCCGGTTCAAACCTTTTCGTCTGTTTTTCGCATGTTTCGATTAACTCTCTTTCAAGAGAGAATTGTAATTGAGATATCAAGTCCCATTTGCGAATTCGACTAAATTTAACATTTCATAATTCACCGGATTAAATCGTATTTTCTAATAAACTGACAAATTAGATTCCCTAAATGAGGATTTAATAATTAGATATTATATTAGAACAATTAAAATAAATCCTATGAATAAATTATTTATTGAATCTAATCAGAGATTTTGGTAATTATTTCTTGGATTATTGGAGGAATGTTGAGAGACAATTGCTGGATTTTTGTCGGTCGCGTTTGCCCATTCGCTTTATTATTGGCTACCGGGTTAATAATCGGGCAAAGGCTGACGAGGCCACTCATTTAACCGTTCTAATTCGCGAATATTGCGCGGCGCGCACCGGCCGCGGCGGTGCCCGGTAACTTTAATCGGTTCACTGGCTCATGTAACGCGCCGATTGTATTAGGAATTTATTGTTACCGGGGATGTTTAATGCGTTTCATCGGCATCAGCGAATTAGGTATGGAAGCCCCGGGATGTGATTAATACCTGACTCAAATTTCATGCGCGCGCGACGTTTAAACATCGGCCGTTGCATATATTAATATACATATCTCCGCCGCGCAATCTGCTCTTAATCCCCATTGGAAAATCGTTGTAATTCCCTCCGGACTGGATATTTTCTCTCCACCCTCGACGAATCTACGTTTCATCAACCGACGTTTATTATCATTTCATTTAAATAGAAAATACATAATCCCATATACAATGGAACAAAACAGTAATTTAAAAAAAAAGTAGTTTCATGATGACGTGAAAAATAATTTATAGACACTTTTCATTTTTCAAATGATCTAATATGCATACAAAATAAGTCAGTGGAAAAGAATCATGGTCACTAATTTTATTTTGGAACCTAACAGGAAAAAGTAACCTAACAGGAAAAATAACCATTCATTGATTC
>NW_017161773.1:28782-29444 GCF_001652005.2 Ceratina calcarata
GTATGCATGCACATTTTATTTAATTTGATTTATTTTCACATTTTTTTTTTACTACAGATTTAATATCAGATTTAAATGTGAATTATTTTAATAATGAAACGAACCGATGCCACGAATATTGAAACGGCCTGTAGGAGAGGCTGGAGCCTACGTAAAGGGCGACCACCGTCTGAAAAGATAATTCATTTAACTTTTCTCTGGGATAATGGAGCCAGGCTTCCACGATCACGGATAAGATGATCCCTGGCTGATGAGCATTCCCGAATCCCTGGGACTCGTGTTACCGTTAATTGCGCGACACTTTTCAGAACACCAAAGTGAACCGAGGCCACTGGGAACTGATTGCAAGCTCTGGAGTTCCAACAAAAATACTCGTTTAACTATTCCTCCTGGCGTGACATACTCGGTCTTTAAACACGTGTTTCCAGTCTCAATGAATTAAATGTACTACAGAATAAATTGGATGCTTCGTATTAAAAGTACAAATGGAATATCTGTAAACTATTGAATTTTAGACAATTTGGTAAAATTCTAAATTGAGTAAGAAGTGACAAACAGCATTAAGCATGCTTGCATTGTCGCAAACATCGTGTAATCATTGAGAAAACGAATTTAAGGATGTATTGGCTATACAGTCAATTCCAAAAGTTTATGCACTTTAG
>NW_017161773.1:33449-34120 GCF_001652005.2 Ceratina calcarata
TACATAAACTTTTGGGATTGACTGTATAGCCAATACATCCTTAACTTCCCCTTAAAATCGAGTCCCTCTGATCATCCCTGAAACGTTCTATAACGTATTATAAATTGAACGCTCCGAGGAGAGAGAAAAGAAGAAAAAAAAGAGAGAATGAAAATCTGACACGGAACAACAATCGACCCGAATGCTCAGCCGGAGAATTCAATTAAAAGCACGTAAGCCGTGTTCGCGTGCTCGAAGGAACGGAGAGGGACAGAGTGATAGAGAACGAGCTGGTAGCTTGAAACAAAATGTACACGGGGTCGAAAAACAAATTGCTTTTCACGAGTGGGCCAACCGGTAGCGCCTGTTCATAAATTATTTCGTTTATCCAGCCACCGTTTTTAAAAGATTAAATTATCTCCACGCTCGCTTGTTTCACCTTTGAACAAAATGATATGCCGACTTGTGTGACGTACAATCTGATCTCTTCTGTTACACCGATAGCGTTACCAGTTTATTTTATGAACCATTATTTCATATTATCGTTTTAGTCTACAGTTAGATATTATAATCTACGAAATGAATGAAGTATACCATTTCTCCTATGTGAATACTGATTGTAAATCTTTTACAATTAGTAGTATACTTCGTCTCTTCATTTTACGATGTTATATTAGATAATTATGTAAATG
>NW_017161774.1:0-5310 GCF_001652005.2 Ceratina calcarata
AAGTCAACCCTGCTAAATTATTCAACAGGTTATGGGCCCAGCACGCTTCCACTGCGCCAAAGAATTTATTGTGTTTAAATAGAAAAGCTAAGCATCGCGTACGAGTGTAATAAAGTAACGTTTCGTGTTCGTGAATTTCTACAGTGCAGTGTATAGCAATTCTTTATCATGGCTGACAAAGAGTTCAATTTCGTTAAGCTTAACGGAGAGAATTACGCTATGTGGAAATTCGGTGTGAAGATTGCCCTGGGATCCGCTGATCTCTCAGGGTACGTGGACGGCGCGGAAACAGAACCGGATAAATCGCTGCATCTAGTCGATTGGAAGAAATGGAGGACTAAATCGTTAAAAGCAATGAACATTTTAGTCGGTTCTGTAGAGATGAAGCTACATCCCTACTTAATAAATTGTACAACTCCGCAAGAAGTGTGGAAGAAACTCGAACAGCGATTCGGGACCACAAGCGAAGACGCAAAGCACAATGCGTGGGAACAGTTCTACGCGTTTACCATAAAAGATGGAGAAGACGTCGCTCAGAGAATTGAAGATTTCGAGTGCATCTGCAAAAAGCTTTCAGATGCAGATGACACGCCATCCGATCAAGCTGTAATGACGAAATTATTGAAAAGTTTGCCATCGAGATTTTCGCCATTTCTCATGGCCTGGCAATCTACACCAAAGGCGGAAAAAACAAAGGAGACGATGGTAAGCAGGATATTGTATGAAAATACACGTCTTGGCGAAGTAGAAGACAAGCTGTCTTCTCTAGCGCTTGAAATCCAAGCACTGAAAGCCCAAGCACACTCGAAAAATAATGTCACGCAATCGGTTAAAGCACCAAATTCTGATAAGAAGAAGAAAATTAACGAATTAAAGAAACGAACGAAGTGTGCGATTTGCAAAGAAAAGGGACACTGGGCGCGAGAGTGCCCAAATAAAAGCAAAAATGTCAGTGGTGCGCAGTCAAAAACTTTAACAATGGAAGCTGGATATGTCTGCGACGTAAGTGCGTTTTATTCCAAAACAACCAGCAATGATGAAGATATTTGGCTAGCTGACTCAGGAGCAAGTATGCACATGTCATTCAGAAGAGACTTTTTTTCGTCAATTAACCCTTTGACGGAAGCCCGTCATGTAAAAATAGCCGACGACAAAATTCTACCCGTAACAGGAATGGGCACGATTATCATCAACGAGAAGATAAATGGGAACATCATCGAAAGGGAACTGCAAAATGTGCTGCTGGTGCCACAGCTGAGAAGAAATTTGTTTTCAATTGCTACAATCAATGACAAAAAGTTCTCTTTTCATACGTATAAAAATTATTGTGAAGTGCGCGATAAAACCGGAAAATTAACATCTTACGGTGTGAGGCATGGTGGACTTTTCAAAATGATGTTCGAAGTGAAAGTGCCCGCGCAATGCAATGTCGTCGAACCTGAATACAACATGCTAAAGCTCTGGCATGAACGTATGGGTCACATAAATGTACGGGCTGTACTTAATACAAGCAAAGTATTGAGTGAAGAAGAGATGAAGCTTGAAAAATTAGAAGACTTCCAGTGCGAAGCGTGCATCATGGGTAAGCAAATCCGTAAGTCGCATAAAACGGTATATCGTGATAATGTTTTCAAGCCTGGCGAGAAGATCCATAGCGATGTCTGCGGTCCAATTAACATCGAATCTCCGCGAGGTTCAAAATATTTCCTTCTTTTCAAAGATGAATGCACAAGCTTTAAGAAGGTGTACTTTCTAAAACACAAAGCAGAGGTATTTGAAAAATTTCTAAATTTCGAAAATTTTGTGCATACGCAGACAGGTAATACAATAAAAGTCCTGCGTTCAGACAACGGCCGCGAGTACACTTCAGAAGAATTTCGTAAGCATACGGAAAAAAGAGGCATCATTCATGAATTTTCATCTCCCTATGTACATGAACAAAACGGTAGAGCAGAACGCGAGTTACGGACCATTGTCGAAAGTGCGAGGACCATGCTTATCAGCAGCGGAGTAAACCTCGAACTATGGCCAGAAGCGATTAACAGTGCTTGTTACGTGCTAAACCGCGCTATCATGAAGCAGGGAGAAACTATGACTCCCTTCGAAAAATGGTTCTCTCGAAAACCAGAAATAAAACACCTGCGAGTGTTTGGTACAGATGCGTACCTCAATATACCGAAGGAGAAAAGAAAAAAATTTGATCCGAAGAGTAAAAAGATGATTCTAGTTGGCTATAATGATGAATCAACAAATTATAGACTCTGGGACAAAGATTCGCGCAAAATATATGTCAGTAGCGACGTAGATTTTAATAAGAAGGAAGGTAACCATGCAGAGCAACAAGTAAATCATGTTTACCGTTACCAAATTGACTTTGGCCTACCAGAAGAGCGCGGCATTCAAATCGTCGATGACTACGATCAAGAAGCAGTTGATGTCGCAGTACCTGATCAACAAACTGTTGATCAAATAGGAGAAGGAGGAGTTGTTGGCGAACAGCATCCAGAAAGCATCAATACTCCAGATGAATGTCAAGAGCGGCGTTTACGAGACAGATCAAGAATGAAGGTCATTGATCGTTATGGGGTTCCTGTAGCGCATATTGCGGATGTTGTACCGATGACATACACGGAAGCTATGAGCAGCCCAGATGCAGCCAAATGGCAAGAGGCTGTGAAAGAAGAGTTTAAAGCACTGGAAGAAAACCATACGTGGAGTGTGGTTCAACTGCCTAGCGGAAAACGTACAATTGGATGCAAATGGGTGTTTGCGATAAAAAGAAACACGAACAACTGCATCAGGTACAAAGCGCGACTCGTGGCAAAGGGGTTTTCTCAGCGAGAAGGCATTGATTATTTCGAAACCTTTGCACCAGTCGTCCGCTACGAATCAATTCGCATACTATTGGCAATCGCGGCAAAAGAAGACCTGGAGATCATGAAGTTCGACGTAAAGACCGCATTTCTTTACGGTGACTTGGAAGAAGAAATCTACTTGCAGCTTCCCGAAGGATACACCAATGAAGACAACAGCGGCCTGGTCTGCAAACTGCAAAGAAGCCTTTACGGCCTAAAACAGTCACCGCGCTGCTGGAACGAGAAATTTGTCAAGTTCCTGAAAAACTTCAGCTTCAGGAATATATCAAGTGACAAATGTGTTTTTATCGGTGAAGTGAAGAAGTGCAAAGTTTATTTAGCGCTATATGTAGACGACGGTCTGGTCGTTGCTGAGAGACAGTGTGCGATAGATGAGGTACTGCGTTACCTGAAAAGTATGTTCCGGATAACTGTAGATGAAGCGAATGAATTCGTAGGTATAGAAATAAAGCGTGATCGGACAAACCGTCTCATCAAAATTAGTCAATCTGATTATATTGGCAAAATAATTAGTAAATTTTGTATGAGCGATGCGTATGCAATGAGTGTCCCCGCGGAACCCGGATTACGTTTAAGTAAGACGATGAATGCATGTGAGACTGATGAGCGCATACCTTATCGCGAAGCAATTGGTTCTCTTCTATTTGCTGCCAGAGTGTGCCGTCCGGATATTGAATACGCGGTAAACTACGCAAGTCAGTTTATGAATTCTTTTACCCAAGAGCATTGGCAAGCGGTAAAAAGAATTATTAAATATCTAATCGGTACCCGTGAGTTCGGCATTATTTTTGGAAACAGTGGGAGTNCCTGAGCACAGCATGCTAAAGCTCTGGCATGAACGTATGGGTCACATAAATGTACGGGCTGTACTTAATACAAGCAAAGTATTGAGTGAAGAAGAGATGAAGCTTGAAAAATTAGAAGACTTCCAGTGCGAAGCGTGCATCATGGGTAAGCAAATCCGTAAGTCGCATAAAACGGTATATCGTGATAATGTTTTCAAGCCTGGCGAGAAGATCCATAGCGATGTCTGCGGTCCAATTAACATCGAATCTCCGCGAGGTTCAAAATATTTCCTTCTTTTCAAAGATGAATGCACAAGCTTTAAGAAGGTGTACTTTCTAAAACACAAAGCAGAGGTATTTGAAAAATTTCTAAATTTCGAAAATTTTGTGCATACGCAGACAGGTAATACAATAAAAGTCCTGCGTTCAGACAACGGCCGCGAGTACACTTCAGAAGAATTTCGTAAGCATACGGAAAAAAGAGGCATCATTCATGAATTTTCATCTCCCTATGTACATGAACAAAACGGTAGAGCAGAACGCGAGTTACGGACCATTGTCGAAAGTGCGAGGACCATGCTTATCAGCAGCGGAGTAAACCTCGAACTATGGCCAGAAGCGATTAACAGTGCTTGTTACGTGCTAAACCGCGCTATCATGAAGCAGGGAGAAACTATGACTCCCTTCGAAAAATGGTTCTCTCGAAAACCAGAAATAAAACACCTGCGAGTGTTTGGTACAGATGCGTACCTCAATATACCGAAGGAGAAAAGAAAAAAATTTGATCCGAAGAGTAAAAAGATGATTCTAGTTGGCTATAATGATGAATCAACAAATTATAGACTCTGGGACAAAGATTCGCGCAAAATATATGTCAGTAGCGACGTAGATTTTAATAAGAAGGAAGGTAACCATGCAGAGCAACAAGTAAATCATGTTTACCGTTACCAAATTGACTTTGGCCTACCAGAAGAGCGCGGCATTCAAATCGTCGATGACTACGATCAAGAAGCAGTTGATGTCGCAGTACCTGATCAACAAACTGTTGATCAAATAGGAGAAGGAGGAGTTGTTGGCGAACAGCATCCAGAAAGCATCAATACTCCAGATGAATGTCAAGAGCGGCGTTTACGAGACAGATCAAGAATGAAGGTCATTGATCGTTATGGGGTTCCTGTAGCGCATATTGCGGATGTTGTACCGATGACATACACGGAAGCTATGAGCAGCCCAGATGCAGCCAAATGGCAAGAGGCTGTGAAAGAAGAGTTTAAAGCACTGGAAGAAAACCATACGTGGAGTGTGGTTCAACTGCCTAGCGGAAAACGTACAATTGGATGCAAATGGGTGTTTGCGATAAAAAGAAACACGAACAACTGCATCAGGTACAAAGCGCGACTCGTGGCAAAGGGGTTTTCTCAGCGAGAAGGCATTGATTATTTCGAAACCTTTGCACCAGTCGTCCGCTACGAATCAATTCGCATACTATTGGCAATCGCGGCAAAAGAAGACCTGGAGATCATGAAGTTCGACGTAAAGACCGCATTTCTTTACGGTGACTTGGAAGAAGAAATCTACTTGCAGCTTCCCGAAGGATACACCAATGAAGACAACAGCGGCCTGGTCTGCAAACTGCAAAGAAGCCTTTA
>NW_017161775.1:0-229 GCF_001652005.2 Ceratina calcarata
ACATCAATCAAGCATGTCTCTTTCGCAGATGTACAGCACGTACAGTAGAAAAACAAAAAAAAATGTCCGGTGCCCCGCCGATAGGCGGCGGCACACAAGGGTTCCCGCCAACAGGTGGCGACATGAAATTGGCTCCCACCTCGGCACGATATTCAAACTAACGTTAACTGCCGGATTCCAGATGTTCTTTTCTGCTAGCTAAGCAACAAGACAAAATTTTGTCTCAGTT
>NW_017161776.1:0-229 GCF_001652005.2 Ceratina calcarata
AGTAAATACTTGCCTACATATGTAGCAAATACGTAATGTTCTAAGTCTCACCTCATTTATATTGTAATATTAAATAAAATATTCTATATATTTATTACTTTAGATTCAAACTTACCTTCGGGGTGCTACCGCGGCCCTCGATAATCATATAGGTGGTTATAATTAAAAGCAATAGAAAATTTGAGCTAACTTGAAATTTGAATATATTTTTTTGTTTTAATAGAGTATA
>NW_017161777.1:0-229 GCF_001652005.2 Ceratina calcarata
CAGCGGGCCATAATAATTTCGGAAACCGAAATTGTCTATGTTCCCTTGTCCCCCCTACCTCAGGTTGAAACAAGGAATGGTAACGATATCACGTTACCACTTCCTTTGCAACCAAGGAAGAAGCGGGTTCGAGAATATTCGAATTTCTCCCGAATGAACAACTCGCTGGAGCCATCCTGCTCATTAGTCTGCAAGATGACGACCGAGCAGAATCACGAATTCAGCGAAA
>NW_017161778.1:0-229 GCF_001652005.2 Ceratina calcarata
ATAGAAAGCGTTTTTACGCCATATACGTAGAATGAAAGTACGTGAATAAACGGAAATTAATCTTCTCTTGGAAAAAAAGTGCACTAAACAATTTGTAATGAATCATAGCTTTAAAGTCATAAATAAATAGCAGATGTTAATGCCAAATGAAATATTTATGGTGTCAGTTTAAAAAATGTATTTTAGATGAACATTCATTTTATCGTTTAAATAATTGCGATACATGTTC
>NW_017161779.1:0-229 GCF_001652005.2 Ceratina calcarata
AATTCTAAAATAACGTGATTTCTGTTTAATATAAACAAATTCTAACACGAAACGTAATACAAAGTACAGAATAATATGGTTCTGTATGTAATTGCACAATTTCATAGAATACCTTGCGTATTATTGCGTATTTAATGTTTTGAACTAACAAACTACAACAATTAATCGACTTTTAATTAAATTCACTTTGATTACAGAGTTCAAATTATTCGATTCCAAAATAAATAAA
>NW_017161780.1:0-229 GCF_001652005.2 Ceratina calcarata
AATTATAATAGAGAAAGCACGGAGATTTTTGAAATGTTCATTTATTATATAAAATGAAAGAGAAATTTAGAAAATTCATAAAAATCTCCGGTCAAAATTATTTTATATTTGGTTTAGGCGTTTATGAGCTGCTTTGTTCAGCTACGAAAGGTTGAGAAATACTGGTTTAGAAAAAGCGTGGTTTTCTGGTCTTCTCAGGCTCAGGGTTCGGGCTTTGTTGGTATTGGTA
>NW_017161781.1:0-229 GCF_001652005.2 Ceratina calcarata
CATTTGGAATCCTTTGCTTGAAGAAATTGTACAATAATCTGCTGTACGGCCAGTCATTTTTCTGATAATAAAACTCAATAGTATTAATAAAATAATGAGCAAAATAAATTGGAGGTTATGCAGCTTTAATTCATTTTTTAGTGATATATTCAAAACATAAATATTAAAACTTTCGAGATTATACACAACAAAATATATACTCACTGTGAAAGATAATTGTATGAATTTG
>NW_017161782.1:0-229 GCF_001652005.2 Ceratina calcarata
TATGTAAACCACGACATCTCCGGAGTCAATTAATTCTTTCAAAACTTCATTAACATACCTTTGGAATCGTTTAGGCGCTACTTTTAATCCGAAAGGCATCCTCAAATACTCGAATTGTCCAAACTGGGCTACGAAGGATGTATACTTGATGGATTCCTCCTCCATTTTTACATAATAGAAACCATCCTTTAAATCGAGAGAGCTGAAGTATTTTTTACCTATCAAAACA
>NW_017161783.1:0-229 GCF_001652005.2 Ceratina calcarata
TCCAGTTCTTTTCTATAGGCCCTGCGGTACTCCCGTACTGCCTTCCGATACTCGCTCCGAATACAGCAACACCGGCACAGGCAACCGGCCCGCCGTTTCTACGAACAACGAGTATATATATTATTATACAACGGATATATGTATATATATATAAGACGGACATATTATTTAAAAGAAAAAAAAAGAGGAAATGATACAGTTTCAACAAAGGTAAAAGAAATTGTACTCA
>NW_017161784.1:0-229 GCF_001652005.2 Ceratina calcarata
AACTATAGCTTATAAAATATTAATCATACACTAAGTAGAATTACTATTAAAAACAAGTGTTACATGTATAGCCTCTCTATTCTGGTTCCACTGATGTTATTTTTATCCTCAAATATATTACGTTATATTAATATAAATAAACCTAAACGTTTCAGAGAATCAATTTTCTTAATGATGAAATTATTAAAGTATGTGACACAATATCAATTATTATATAAAACCGTAATAC
>NW_017161785.1:0-1222 GCF_001652005.2 Ceratina calcarata
ATTCGATGCGGATATTCCAGCCGCCGCGTCGATTAATATCCATCATGCGTTGTTGGAACAGCGGACCATGCCCGCCGAGCTCAGACTCGACGATGCCTTGTAATAGAAGATCGCAGTGGATCATCTCATGCAGGAGGGTTTCACGGACCTGCACTTGCATCTCGCTGTCAGGCAGTTCGCGATAGATGTTCCAGCTTAAGCTAACCGTTCGGCGTCGGGTGTTGGCGACGCCGCAATTCACGCGCATATTAGTGCTCCACTGAAAGACGAATTGATTCCGAATCCGACCGCCAAAGTACCGTTCATCGAATTCGCAGCGAAGGGCGTGGAGGTTAGGGTGCCGAGGATCGCCACGGTCACGCACGCGGACTTGGTTAGGAAGACCCTTAGGAAGGTCAGTACCCTTCTTGCTCGATGACCGCGTGGATGGAGGCATGGTCTTTACGAGGACTAAGAGAGACAAGCGATATGATAAGATAGACTATGTTGACGTTGAGGTTATGAACAATGTGTATAGATAACCGTACCTGTTGATATAATGGCGGTGAAATGCGTGATGATAGCGTCGGAGATAGAGCTGGGCTCCGGGTAGACTAGGAATGGTGGTATAATATCGACGTAATGCGGACAGTCCGCATCGGAGACTGAAATATGCCCAACTAGTGACGATTATACTACTTAGGGAGTTTAGAGAGATAACAAATCGAACAAAATAAAACCGAGGGTAGACGAAATGTATCCATAATGAAGGGGACCAGACGCGCTATCGGCGGGCCCATACGGTGCCACCTGCGGGGCTTCCCAGTTTAAAGGGTGGGCGACGAAAGGATGAAGGGTGGCTGAAAACACCCCTTGTAGGGGGTGCTCAGGGGTACTTGCGGGTACATGGGTGGCTCTTAGGACAGACAATAAGTTAAGCGAAGAATTGACCTTCGTATGGTCAAAGGGGGAGCAGTAGGAGGTCACATAGGTCCGTCTGACCATATATGGACCTTACTACTGGCAAACTTTAAATTGTTAAAGAGGGACCCCCGGGAGAAGTAGAGGTATAGCGTCCATACCGCGTACTGCCTGGATGAGGTATGCTTGGATTTTATGCTATTTTACAATCCTAAGAAGTAATATGCGGAATGGCTCGTAGAAATAGATAACACCAGTTATACGGACATGTGTATAGTATAAGTTGGAATTTCCGATACCGCAAATTGTAATTAAAATTAAA
>NW_017161785.1:1478-2238 GCF_001652005.2 Ceratina calcarata
CCAACAATTTGACCTACGCGGAGCGCGTCGGCGTTAGATCCAGAATTGCGGCGCTGTCGAAGCAGAAACAGGACCCTCCCAAGGTCATCACGATTCTGCCGAAAGACAACACGGTCTTCGATTCCAGTGATAAAACCAAGGAGGCCGTCCTAAAATTAATCTCGCCGAGAGAAGAGAGGCTCCAGGTAAAGAACCTGAGAAAAATTCAAGGTAACGGGATACTTGTAGAGACAGCGAATGAGGCGAACATGAAAGTTCTGCTTGCCAACGAGGAACTGAAGAAGGCAGGTTTTATTCTTGGTTCTCCGGCCAAGAAAAATCCACGGATAATTGTGTACGACGTTCCAAGGTCAGACGACGATAATTCCACCTTACAGGCCATTGTCGAGCAAAACGCGGATGGCTGCGACAAACGTTCCCTGCAAAAGGAAATGAAAGTTGCTTTCAGAACTGGAAGTAAAGACAAGGACCGATATAACGTGGTTCTTGATGTCTCAAAGAACGTTAGGGATCTACTAATCAAGAAAGATCGCCTATATATAGGTTGGAGTTGTTGTAAAATTCAGGACTATATCGCCGCCACCAGATGTTATAAATGCCAAGGATTCGGACACACATCCAAATACTGCAGGAGCACGACAGAAACCTGCGGGCATTGTGCGAAGTCGGGACACAGTTACCAGAACTGTCCAAATAAAAAGAATCCTGCGACCTGCCCTAACTGTAAAAAGGCCGGCAAGCCAGCTCTACACTCTGTAAC
>NW_017161786.1:0-229 GCF_001652005.2 Ceratina calcarata
CACTAGTAATCACGAAACAGGCAGAATGATTATTTCTGTAATCCATGGATGGAACTTTTCAAAGCTTTGCCTTCTGTCTTTGAAATACTAAATCCATCAATCCATCCAGCTTACATTTCTCTAAAAACATAAAAAATGATAAGAATTTTATTATCAACTTGTCTCTTATTTACCGCAGACCTTTGGGTTAGGTAACAATACTTAAACAAATTGAGTTCTGGTAAAGGAG
>NW_017161787.1:0-229 GCF_001652005.2 Ceratina calcarata
AAAGATTATTTACAAATTTTGGTGAACTCAAGAATTTAATTTTTTGATATTGTTTGTCAGCCTTGAAGACGGTCATTTCTGTGTTTCTATAAACATTAAATTGCTTATATCTTTGAAACTTGTGCTTACACCATTTCGAGTTTCCCGAGGTATCGGTCGAAAAACTCGAGCAAGTCACGAGGTACAGAGCTGTGCTCTGCTCGTGTATTCTCTAGATCCTTCGCTGTTA
>NW_017161788.1:0-229 GCF_001652005.2 Ceratina calcarata
ATTTGTATAATTTTCTTTTGTAATCTTATATTGTTTATATAATTGTTTATTTCAAGGTTAATTTGTAAAAAATGAATCAGATTTTAGATTGAGTAAGTTTTGTTTAAAATTTAGAGAAAGGCAGCCATGAGCAATGCTCCGCTGCATTTGTTTTGTGTAATTAAATGAAAAAAGAAAATGTCCCTATCAACTGGGGGCGAAGGGTGGCAGGGCGCTTCAGGGAGACCTG
>NW_017161789.1:0-229 GCF_001652005.2 Ceratina calcarata
TATCGAAGAAAAGTCGTTCGTATGCGTGCGATAGCTTCGACTGGATGGACAAGTTTGATGAAATACATTTTTCTTTTCTCAGTTTGTGGGTCTTATATTTAAATGTCATTACTTATTGTATTACATCTAATTATTTACCTTGAACTTACAAGACCGACTAGACTTCATGGAAAATCACATGATGTAAAAACATAAGGTGTGTTCTTGCGCATCCATTTGAACATCCATC
>NW_017161790.1:0-229 GCF_001652005.2 Ceratina calcarata
ATTTTGACGCGTTAAAATAAAAATAATGTTAACGTACGCACATTACCACCACCTATATTAAAATTCTTTTTATTTTGCCGCGTCAAAATTATAATAAAATCCAACGGTACCGATGTCAGATCAAGTATCGAAAAAATAAGATGTATACTTATTGCTCGTTTTGAATTTTGTCCTCCTAGAGGAAACTAACACATGCACGTAGCTGGCTCAGTTTCACTGATACTAGCTG
>NW_017161791.1:0-229 GCF_001652005.2 Ceratina calcarata
AAAGCGAAAATGATTTCTTATTTTGTTATTGATGAAGCTCATTGCTTGAGCGAATGGGGCCATGACTTTAGACCAAAGTATAGAGAACTTGGAGTATTTAAAAAATTATGTCCCAGCATTCCAATAGTCGCATTAACAGCTACTGCTGCAAAAGAGGTAGATCTGGAATATTAAAATATGTAAACAACTGATTTTCTACGAAATATGTGTTACAGGTAAAAGATGATAT
>NW_017161792.1:0-229 GCF_001652005.2 Ceratina calcarata
CAGGTGGCACGGAAGGTCCGGCGGTCGGCCTTGCCACTGGGCCTCTACAAGAAGACGAGACTTATTACTAACAGCGGTTTGTACACGCGGCGCGACTTATTTTAAACGCGTTTGATTCTAAATACTACGCGGACTATGGCTAGGACTCGACGTTCACGGAACTATCGCAAAACGACTCTATCTCTATCGGCCTACATGAAGGAGAAGGCGGGGTCACGTTTCGGCTCTG
>NW_017161793.1:0-229 GCF_001652005.2 Ceratina calcarata
AGACACCGCCGCGCCAAGGTCGGATCCGACGTTGCGGCGCGCGCCACATTGATAATATACCTCTCACCCAGTGCCTCCGCCACCGCAATCAGAAAAAACCTCGCCCCTTCATCAGCGACGCAACAGTACCTCACCTTGCGCGGGCTGGTGGATATCCATCAGCAGCATGTTGCACCAATAGCGACATTCATCCTTTCCCGATCCTCTTACGGTAGCCGTTCCAGCCAGG
>NW_017161794.1:0-229 GCF_001652005.2 Ceratina calcarata
TGTTATCCTCGCGTGATTTTACCCCCGCGATGTGATAGTTCACGGCTGCCGGGCCTCCCGAAGTCGAAGTCCCTCGAGGTTTGGGGTTATATTAGCTTTGAGAGAAATCGTCTCCTCTCCCCGGGGTTGCCACCCATTAGGTGGTGGATTCCCGGCAAGCAGAGCCGGAGTAGGGTGGATAGGAGGGAGCCAGAGGAAGTGAACCCGCCTCCACGCTAGGCGCCGTGCA
>NW_017161795.1:0-229 GCF_001652005.2 Ceratina calcarata
GCGAGCAATCAGACAGCACCGCGAAAAACGCGACAAGACAAAATGCAAAACGAAGCAAAAAACAAACAAAAGGGAACAAAGGAATCAACCAACGAACAGGCGATGAAAAATACCCCCCTCGAAAACGAGGAGACGCATGACATACGAAAATAGCAAAAAGCAATAAAAAGACAAAAGGAGTTAAAACACACCAAACGAAAATCCCAAATACCGAAGGATAAAACACGAC
>NW_017161796.1:0-3153 GCF_001652005.2 Ceratina calcarata
AGCTTTGATTTTTAGATAATGTGTGAATTTCTTTATAGAAACTCTCACATTGCACCACTTGAATGATATGGTCTAGTGATTTACGTATTTCGTATGCGGTGAGCAAGCCCGTTTGTCTGTTTGTAGGCTTGCGACAATTGTTTGTGTATCTATAACAATAAGCTACGATACGCTTTAACTTATTGAGAGATGAATAACGCTCGAAAATATCGTTTTTCTGTACGATTGCTTCAAAACTGGTTAAAGGTTTGATTTCTGGGATATCGATAAATTGTAATGTTGTTTTTGGCCACATGCTTTCGTTCAGTATTAACCAAGCGGGACCATTTTGCCATAGTTGATGGTCGAGGAATTCACGTGGCTTTAGTCCACGAGAAATTAGATCCGCGGGATTACTTTCTGATGGTACGTGACGCCATTGTTCAGGCGAGCTACACCTTTGAATTTCGGCGACACGATTGCTAACAAAGGTTTTGAATTTATGGGGTGGTGTATTCAACCAATGTAGCGTTATCATAGAGTCTGACCAAAAAGTAGTCTTGGTGACTTTTATATTACGTAAGGCTGCTTTTACTGTAGCATGTAATTTAGTTTATAAGAGCGCAGCGCATAATTCTAATCGTGGCAGTGATACGGATTTTAAAGGGGCAATTTTCGATTTGGCGCATAGAAGTTGTACATATATTTGACCATTAGAATTCGTGGATCTTATAAAAATACAAGCACCGTATGCCTTTTCGCTTGCATCGGAGAAACCATGAATCTCGACGTTATGATAGAGGTCTATAGTAACTTTACGATTAACATTGAAATCGCGTATTAACGGTAAATCATTTTTATAATTTTGCCAAGCATTGCTTATATTGGCAGTGAGAACCTCGTCTCAATCGATTTTTAATTGCCACAGTTTTTGCATGAGTATTTTAGCTACTATGATTACGGGTCCTAGCAGGCCCAATGGATCGAATAATCTGGCTATTTGTGACAGGATCGTTCGCTTAGTTATTTTCTCACTCTCTTCTTCGTTCTTAATTGTGTACATGATTTTATCGTGCTTGGGGTTCCAAACTAGTCCTAATGTTCGGATTGTCTCCTCCAGATTCAGACTGACATGTTCATTTTTGTTGTCTTCTGATAAATCGTTAATAAGTTCTGGTACGTTAGATGCCCATTGTCGTAGACAAAAACCGCCTTTATTTGCGAGATTGATCAATTCGTTGCGTAATGTTTTAGCTTCATCAAATGACTGTGACCCGGTAAGTAGATCGTCCATATAAAAATCGTTTTTAAATATATACGCGGCACGGGGAAAACTCTCAACCTCATCATCTGCTAGTTGTTGCAAGACGCGAGTAGCCAAAAACGAAGCTGGTGTAGTTCCATACGTCACGGTGTTCAGTTTGTAGATTTTGATTGGTTCGTTCTTGTTTTTACGCCATACTATTTTTTGATATTTACGTTCGTCTGGATGAATGAAAACTTGCCGATACATCTTAGCTATGTCCGCAGTCAGTACAAAGGAGTGTAGACGAAAACGCAGGATTATAGATAATAAATCGTCTTGTATCACGGGTCCGGTCATTAAAACGTCATTGAGTGAAAGATTACTAGAAGTTTTGCTAGAAGCGTTAAATACAACGCGTGTTTTTGTCGTTAGACTAGTAAGTTCGAATACCGCGTGATGAGGCATAAAAAATCCGTCGGTATCGAAATGTTTTAATTCGGTCATATGCCCTAAGTTTTCATATTCATCCATAAATTGTGTATATTGTTGTTTCAAATCCGAACTTTTGTCAAAAGATCGTTCGAGAGAGTAGAATTGTTTCAATGCCGTGTTATATGAGTCGCCTAGTTTGTGTTTATTCTCGTTAAATGGTAAACTCACGATATATCTACCGGAATCTGATTCACGATTAGTGTTTTTTACGAAATGTTCTTCACAAGCCTGCTCCTCTCTTGATAAGTATTTTTCTCTTGGAAGCTCTTCAATTTCACAGAATTTAGTTAAATTATGGTTGAGCGTCTCAATCGATGTGAACTTGCATATTAGCTTATCGTTTGCAACGTTCGTCGAAATTCTTCCAGCAATGATCCAACCGAAGACCGTATTTTGCATTATTGCGCCGCGATCGTTTATTGTTAGTTGTCCAGGACGCAATAATTTGAGATAAATCTCGGTTCAGATTATACCGTCTACTGTGCTCGGATTACAGAAATCTGGGTCCGCTAGTGGTTTGTCAATGGGTATGTGTAACGATTCTCGCTTAGCTTAATATGCGGGAACAACATCAGGAAATCTGTCGCGAACAAGGAATTCTAATTCGTTGGAGTAATCATGGACTCTAGATTTAAATTTGGCGTTTATCATATTCCTGTAATGCATGACAGTGTCGTTTATGCCAGACACAGACACGTTGATATCGTACCGAGGCAACTTCAGTTTGTCAGCTAAATTTTTCGTTATAAAGTTTGCCTGAGAGCAAGAATCTAAAAGAACTCGAGCAGAGTGCGGGTTTCCGTCGCGATCTAAGAAATCTATTTGTGCTGTCGCTAAGAGAATTTGACTCGAATAACTAGAATATAAACACGCAATATTAGATTTTAGACTGTTCGCTTGAGAATTAATTGATGGATTGTTGGGTAAGTCCTTATGCAACAAAGTATGATGGCGTTTATTACATCTTTTACAGCCCTTAGATTTGCAATCTTGTATTTCATGATTAGCGCGTAAGCAATTTAAGCATAACTTGTACTCCTTTACTATTCTCTCGCGCTCATCCATGGTAGCATTGACGATTTTCTCGCAATTCTGGGTGTAATGATCCGATTTGCATAAACAGCAATAAGGTGGTTTAACGTTTATTTGAGCTGAGTAAGATTTTTGAGGTCGCGATTTGTTTAGTGAAGATGTAAAATTANTTGACGATTTTCTCGCAATTCTGGGTGTAATGATCCGATTTGCATAAACAGCAATAAGGTGGTTTAACGTTTATTTGAGCTGAGTAAGATTTTTGAGGTCGCGATTTGTTTAGTGAAGATGTAAAATTAGACGAGTTGTAGGATTTGTCTGTTCTTTGCGGCTTAGTATCCTCTAAGACTCTTTGACGATTGTGTAAAAATTCGAGCAGATTTTCTATTGTGGGAATGGTATTA
>NW_017161797.1:0-229 GCF_001652005.2 Ceratina calcarata
TGCGTGATGTTATTTTACAGACATTACGCATCGTTCTGTATTCCGACTCGAAAGAAAAAGTTGTACGCGCGGTTATCGACCAGGGTTCTCATAGGTCTTATATTCGTTCAGATATGGCGAAGTTCACGAAATACGAACCTCTTGGAAAAAGGGCGGTATCTCATGCACTTTTGGTGGCATAAATTCAATATCCAAGGAACATGATGTCTATTTAGCCCGCATGAGAGGC
>NW_017161799.1:0-229 GCF_001652005.2 Ceratina calcarata
CACTTAAACCTACCATGAATGGTCCAAATGATCCTTTTTAAATCCTTCCATAAAATTCTCATAAAATTCTTCTATAAACTATAAAAAGAAAACGAAAATTGATTTGTTAAAGTTGTAATTATTACTTAAGCTGATACCAACCTAGAGTACAAGTGCCAACACTAAATTGCACTCAACGTAAAAATTATAAATACATTATATTAGTCTACAAAAACTGTGAGTAGGTTTA
>NW_017161800.1:0-229 GCF_001652005.2 Ceratina calcarata
ATACGGGCGAAAAACAGGGGAAACGAGCCTCGAGGGAAAAGTTATGGCACCGCTGAGTGTATCAGTGTATGAGTGTAGCCATGAATGGGAAATGGGACGGGCGGTGCACGGTCGAAAGTCCACGATCATTCCCGAGTCAATCCGAAAGTCTATACACTGGCATAATAAATATAATTTATATAATATTATGTTTATTTAGGTTAAAGCGTCTTCGGTCATGGTAGTAGGC
>NW_017161801.1:0-229 GCF_001652005.2 Ceratina calcarata
GGAATTTTAAGATTGTAGTGTTCACTTACGATCTTATTTACTTAATGGATATAAGGACAGATGGTTGCCTAGAATTCTTTTGCAGGGCTTTCAATGGGAAACATGTTCTAAATCTTCGAAGTCGAAGGATGGCCATTGGCCAAGTCTCCTCAAAATGGCGGCTTTCTGACGAAGTATCACGAATTTATCAGGCAAGGTTAACGGTTATCTTATAAAAGAGTTTATCACC
>NW_017161802.1:0-229 GCF_001652005.2 Ceratina calcarata
ATTAGCATGGGAAACATCAGTTAGGTCGCGGATCGGATTTCTCCTTCTAAGAAATGGCGACGCGTCGCGTATAAATTAGATTTAAATAGTTTCCTGAAACTTTGGAATCGTTGTTCTTGGCGTACGGTTTTCTCAGCATGAGAAAATACGTTGAGTTTTTCCTGCGCCACAGGTTTTGCCTGGGTGAATGCGAGAACAGCGAACGCGACATTTGGTAACGATAAATTAT
>NW_017161803.1:0-229 GCF_001652005.2 Ceratina calcarata
AAAACGGAAATGCCCAAATGTAAGATAACCTCAAATATACCCATTAGTAATAAGTGTAGCATATTAAGCGAAAATAAAGATAATATGGAAACAGACGGAGAATATTCTGAAACCGCAAAGAATAATGAGTCTAACACTGATGTAACACGAAACTCAATTAAGGAGGTTCGGGGGTTTTGTAAAAACGTAGAGATCAGCATGAAATTTAAGAATATGTTTCCTTATTGCA
>NW_017161804.1:0-229 GCF_001652005.2 Ceratina calcarata
CGCAATAATACATATTATAAGGGAAAAAGGTTGCGAAATAGATTATGCAGGCATCATGAAGAAGGCGCGTAAAAATATAAACATCCAAGATTTAGGGATCGAAGGGGTAAGGCCGAGATCGTCGTTAAACGGTGGACTTATTCTTGAAGTATCCGGAAAAGGGATGGAGACGAATACAGAGATTCTCGCGAAAATAGCTGATCTCTTAGTGGGAGAAAGAATAAGGATA
>NW_017161805.1:0-229 GCF_001652005.2 Ceratina calcarata
AGTGATAGGTCAAGTCTTGGAGGAAATTGAAAGTGAAACGAGAATACCTTTATAGTATTAAAAGTCGAGATATTCAACCCTAAAGTTGAGCCGTTTAACATGGGATCTCTATGCAAATTTTGTTTAAAAGTGATGCTTTTATGAACAATAACAAAAATTTTCTTAACATATCTTTAAAAGCTTAAGAGATCTAAGTAGATTAAAATTCAAACACTGGAACGTAATATTG
>NW_017161806.1:0-229 GCF_001652005.2 Ceratina calcarata
ACGTAGCGGGGTGGGGCGTAACGTGTCTCCTCCCCCGTACCTCCCGGCCACCGTTTCACATCGGTGGCCCCAGTGGGACCAAACTACGGCCCCACTGGTTTTTTGTGGGGACGCCGCCCCCCTAAGTGGAGGAGGGGAGGGCCCTCCTCCCCCGCCACCTCCGCCGAGCAGGGCCCGCCGCTTCTCGGGCCCGCTCGGCCGTCTCCTTCTGCGAGATAACGCTCTCGCA
>NW_017161807.1:0-1019 GCF_001652005.2 Ceratina calcarata
GGGCGAGTCCATAATCACTCCGTTTGGACTTTTCGAGTATACGGTGATGCCCTTTGGATTGTGTAATTCCGCGCAATTATTTCAAAGATTTATGGACATGGTGCTTCAAGGTTTAGATTTTTGTGCGTGCTATATTGACGACATTATTATAGCGTCTAAGGACAAAAAGACACATATGGACCATTTGTGTATAGTATTCGATAGACTTAGGAAGTGTGGATTAACTATTAATGTTTCGAAATGTAACTTTGCCAAAGATAATGTGCATTATTTAGGTTATAAGATAAATAGTAAGGGTATTGCGCCACTCGAGGAACGAGTCCAAGCTATAAAAGAGTATCCTAAACCAAAGACCGTCTTAGAAATGTGCCGTTTTCTCGGAATAGTTAATTTTTACAGAAGGTTCCTAAAAAAAGCTGCGGAGTGGTTAGATCCACTAAATAAGTATTTCATAGGGGCTAGGAAAAACGATAAGAGGCCAATTCAGTGGAACAAGGCAGCAGAAAAAGCTTTCGAGGAAGTAAAGGAGCGAGTTGCTAAGGCTTCACTGAAAGCCTACCCTAAGGAGGAAGCTGTTTTAAAACTAAAGACAGACGCCTCTGATATTGCAATCGGAGCGGTATTGGAGCAGCTCAATGATAATTCATGGGAACCTCTTGGGTATTTTTCGAGAAAACTAGAAAAAGCGCAAACTAGATATAGTGTGTACGATAGAGACTTATTAGCTATTTATAAAAGTTTAAGGTTTTTTAGGCATTTTGTCGAGGGAAGAACATTGACAATAGAAACGGACCATAAACCGCTATCATATGCCTTTCAGCAGAAATCGGATAAGGCAAACCCAAGGCAGGCTAGGCAGTTAGATTTTATTGGACAATTCACTTCTAAAATTGTTTATGTAGCTGGGAAAGATAATACTGTCGCGGATGCTTTGTCGAGAGTGGAAATCGTAGACATGCCCGTTCTGGTATCCACGGAAGAACTGATGAAGGAACAGCAAAATGACGAGGAACTAAAAA
>NW_017161807.1:1492-1777 GCF_001652005.2 Ceratina calcarata
CGATTGGAATTTGATCAGGTGCATTAATAGATTTCTTTTATTTCAGTTTGTTCCTTTTTGGTATTAAAATCATTTCTAGGAAGAAGGTAGCGCGAAGAGGAAGCGTTCTTCGATTGGCAGCAATGTTAAGAATCTTTGCATTTTCTATTATTAGATTTTCATCTTCCCTTTTTACAATTAGTTGAATTTATTTCGTCAAATATTTCTGATGTTTTCTATTGAAATATCACGTAGTTACATATAGTACACGCTATAAAGCGTCGCCCTTCCCCAATTCTTAGACCG
>NW_017161808.1:0-229 GCF_001652005.2 Ceratina calcarata
TGTTTTGTCCGACGCCCACGTGGTTGACGAGTGCAGTGGAATAATTCAGCCCTTGCAGCCTGATCAGGAGGCAATTGGTCATAGACGAACAACGATTCCGCCAGGTCGACTCTTAGCTATGGCAAGAAGGAATAACAACTCAACTACACTAGAAAAGCTGTTCAGAAACGCGAAAAAGGAGTTGAAAATATTCGATGCCCCAATAGTGAATGTCGCAGCCACCAACGGG
>NW_017161809.1:0-229 GCF_001652005.2 Ceratina calcarata
ATTTTATACTATTTTAAATTATTACAATTTAATTTACCGAGATATCAAATTTTTATATTTAAGTACTGAATTTAAACAATTACGACAATTAATAAAACCAACAAAAATAGAAAGAAACAAGATTATTAAATTTTTATTATTATATATACGTAACAACAATTATTACTTATTAATAAGTTTCATAAATTAAATATAGTATGTCACAATATGACCCAAACATCAGAATAAA
>NW_017161810.1:0-229 GCF_001652005.2 Ceratina calcarata
AATTCAGTCTGTCCCAAAAATACCAAAAATCTTCTACAAGTAGTATAAAACCCTATTTGATTCGACATTAAACATCAATTAAATGTCAACTCTAAAAATTACAGAAATCATCGACAAGTAGTGTAAGTCCACATTTAATCAGACACTAATTGTAAATCGTACCTAAATCACTTAAAGTTATAGAGTCATAGGAGCTTTATTATAAGTTTAAGAAATGTGATAAAATCCT
>NW_017161811.1:0-229 GCF_001652005.2 Ceratina calcarata
TTTCGGCTATTTTTCCATATAAAGTGAAATAATTCCCGAACTATGGACTGGATCAAAATCATACGTATCACACAGTCTTCAGACGGTCGAGACGAGAATATTCAGCACGAAGAAACCATGGGAATCGGCGTAGAAAGAAGGAAATTTTCGACATTTAGCCGAAAATCGAGTCGGTTTCGGCTATGTTTCCATATAAAGTGAAATAATTCCCAAACTATGGCCTGGATCA
>NW_017161812.1:0-229 GCF_001652005.2 Ceratina calcarata
ATTTAACTGAATCGAGTTTGCGTAACTGTTAATGAACGTACTTTGGTTTCTTCCGGTGGATCCTTAGGATCACATCAGCAACGACTGCTCTGCTGCAACCACGAGAACACGTGGAACAGCACGTGAAGTACAAGAAATACGTAAATATTCCGAACTAAGAACATGAATGGATGGCAGACAATCTTTGATTTTATTTTGACGTGTGAAACAGTATCGATCGCAATTCTAT
>NW_017161813.1:0-229 GCF_001652005.2 Ceratina calcarata
GCCTGGAAAACCGTTAGATGATCCCGCTGCTTACAGACCACTGTGTTTACTCGACAACATTAGCAAGATCCTGGAGAGGGTCATAGTTGGACGTTTAGAGCTGCACCTGAGTAAAGCCGGGCACAGACTCTCCGAGTTTCAGTTCGGTTTTAGGAAAGGGAAAAGCACTATTCGTGCTTTATCTCGCGTATGCAATAAGATTAAAGAAAACTATTTCAATGGTAGAACA
>NW_017161814.1:0-229 GCF_001652005.2 Ceratina calcarata
TCTTTGATTTTCAATAAAGGGAAAATATATAATAAATTACGGTATATTTTTGACAGTGAGAGGAGCTGCAAGGAATACAGGTGAAACGTGAAATTGAAAGAACGTATAATAGACCAAGAGGTACCTTTGTGCCACGTTTCTACTTATATTAAAATCAAACATCTTATAATCAATTGAAAAGAATGTGTACTGAATAAATATTTAAGTCACTATAACCAGCTGCCGTACA
>NW_017161815.1:0-229 GCF_001652005.2 Ceratina calcarata
AGCCAGCTTTAAGTAAGAGGACGAAGAAATTCAGGATAACGAAATTCTTAACCTTGAAAGAACAGAGACCACGTGCAGCAGGCATCACGATGGAGAAAACTGAAATGGGTAATAGGAAGCGCAAAGAAGTCGCTCCATTAGCACAAAACCTAGCGCAATCAACAAAAATAACGAGGAAAGAGAGGAAATACCTCGACAATAGATCTGTTAAAATATTAAGTGAAGTGTA
>NW_017161816.1:0-229 GCF_001652005.2 Ceratina calcarata
AGATGTTTCGTCAGATTCTCGTAGCCCCAGAGGATCGTCGTTTCCAATGCATCGTTTCTCATGTGCCCAGAGGTCGAGCAGCTTACTGCCTTCGAACTCAACACCGTTACATACGGTATGGCCTGTGCGCCTTATTTATCGATGCGAACCTTACTGGAACTCGCCAAAAGAGATGGTGATAAATACCCGCTTGCGGTACCAGTAATGGAAAAAGACGTCTACGTCGACG
>NW_017161817.1:0-229 GCF_001652005.2 Ceratina calcarata
TGCCAAATTAGTCAATATAATTGACTTTAACTGGAGAAATGCACATATAAAAAAAAGTCTGTAATTCTACTGTTAAAGAAATTGAGAAAGTGATGACAACTATATTTCTCAGCTTATTTCCTTAGATTTTATCACATTTTCCTAAAAACGAGCAATCTAAACGCAGTTGACGATGATTCTTTTCTTGGGCCAAACTGAAACGATTCCGGTGTGGTCAATCGGCGTTCGT
>NW_017161819.1:0-229 GCF_001652005.2 Ceratina calcarata
CCAGGAATTCGATGATACGGGAATCCGTTTTGATTCCTTATTTTCTTTTTCTTCTTAAATCTTTTGTGAATAAATTCAGTTCTTTTTTCAAATCAAATTGAGAAATCAGTATTTTCCTGTTTTTACGACGAATTTGCATTATGGTCTGATCACCTTCTTTACGCGCGGTATGTAAGTACTTCTTTCATATCTATCTATCTTTATTAATCACGTTGTACTTTTTCTTTAT
>NW_017161820.1:0-229 GCF_001652005.2 Ceratina calcarata
CTATCCAACCCCGTCCATCAGGGAGGCTTGCGGAAAGCCAAAAAATCCGCAACATGATCCTTCAATTGTCCTTTCGTATTCATTTTTTCGAATTGTCGAACTCAAAAATTAAAATTAATAACTAGTAAGTAACATTATGAATTAAATTTTAGGAGTTAATATAAGTAGTAACTAGATGTATACAACAGAATTATTCTATATATTGTTCACAATAATGAAATTGTGTGAA
>NW_017161821.1:0-229 GCF_001652005.2 Ceratina calcarata
TCTTGCATTTCAGCAACGCAAATATCGTATTGTTTCAGATGACGATTCTTATTCGATCACTTTATAAGAAAATTCACTAAATAGAAAGAATTTCAATAAATGAGTTAATAAACTAATCTAGAATCGCGAGTTTTCTTCGAATTATTTATAGTTATGCAACATTATTTTCCGCGCTTTCGTTCATTTCCACACCGGCTTAGAATCGTCATTTGCGTGACAACGAACACTC
>NW_017161822.1:0-229 GCF_001652005.2 Ceratina calcarata
GTGCTGATATTATTACGGTTATTCTCTTTATTTGCAGGCATAATCTTTGGTGTCGGCTTCTTATTCCGCCAAGCTGCCATTGCTTGAGTCTCACCACTAGAATAATTCTGTCTACTAACTTCATTTTCCTCTAAAATTTTTATTTTTAGAGCTTCTGGTGTAGGTAATTCATCACTAGATTCGATGGCACAGCGAAAATTTTCAAAGCTCTGTGGGAGGCTATATAATA
>NW_017161823.1:0-229 GCF_001652005.2 Ceratina calcarata
ATATTTTGCTATACAACCATGTTCTACTGGAAGCTGCAGTAGTCTATGAATAGTAAGACCTTGAATGTTGTAAACTGCAATTCCACTAGGCGCAGCTACAGCTGTATCTTTGCCGCGTATCGTCTTATTCCATAAAACTAAATTTTCAATTGTTAGGGATAGGCGGCCCTAACAGGGTTCGGCCGGGAGAACGGGTGTTCAAATAATTAGAATCAGCAATTTAACGAAA
>NW_017161824.1:0-229 GCF_001652005.2 Ceratina calcarata
CAGTCGTTCAAATACAAAGCGATGTTAAGAAAAGGTTACTATCGCTATTAATAGCTATCCAGCATTTTTAGTACTCTGTAAAAAATTTAATAATATGATATTAGTATTGCACTGTTTATTTAATATATCAGCGTGAGGAGATTATTATTTAAAGGATGAAATATATAAAAATTTATTGAATATTGCAATTCCTCGAACCTGCAGCTAAATGTGGCAATTGAATTGATGC
>NW_017161825.1:0-229 GCF_001652005.2 Ceratina calcarata
GTCTGGATCTGCCAAGTCAAGGTCCTTAAAAAGAGACTGTACATTGGCACAGATCTTTGGTGGCTTGTAGGAGGTTATTTTCGGCACGATCAAAGCGGTCGCACGTAAAGACGGCGTTTTGCTTTTCTGATGACCGATGCCAACCTCGCCACTGTATTTAATCATCGCGGTTCGTCCGCCCCCCAGTCCGGTTACCGTGGCTGGAGATTTCTTTCGAAGTAGGCGGAGC
>NW_017161826.1:0-229 GCF_001652005.2 Ceratina calcarata
CGGTTTATATAATATAAAAATATATGTATAGGCTTTTCTATAGTACAGTCATTATAATTAAGTTATTTATTAAAAATCTCAGATTTATTTACTGCTATTGTTGCATTTGCTATTACTTTAATTATATTACAGATATAGTGCTTTAGATGTATGTCGCATTTACTGAATTTCTTTAAATGTTTTAAGAAATAAATAAAGCATATTCAACCCTTTTGATATAACACTAAGC
>NW_017161827.1:0-229 GCF_001652005.2 Ceratina calcarata
TCGCACGGCACGATGGAGGTAAGTACTCCAGAAACATGGTTGCTAAGATTGCTTCGTTACACGAATTTTCGCTTAAGCTACGCATTTCGGCTAAAAGCTGTGTAGGTTTTCCCTCAACACTTAACTGGCCTCGCAGGAGCTGACGAAATTTTTCTTCTGCAGAAGTAGAGAACACCGAGATAATGCGCTCTTTAATTTTATCATACGGCGCGGTCGGGTCAGGGGTTTC
>NW_017161828.1:0-229 GCF_001652005.2 Ceratina calcarata
CACTCAGGGCTTGGCATCCTTTGCGTAAATATTAAGTTTTCATTAATATTCTATTGTTTTAATTATTTAATTATTAATGTTAATAGCAGAGTAATATAAAAGTTGATAATACAAAAAATTAAACGGTGTATCTTCTGTTGAGAAGCTTGAATCTCCCACTGCAGCTGCGCATCCGATATTGAGTCTAGCGTCTGTAGCGCCACCAGGCGTTCTTTATGAGGCTCAACCG
>NW_017161829.1:0-3149 GCF_001652005.2 Ceratina calcarata
GTGTATAAAAAAAATTTTGTCGAAGACGGTATTTCCATCCCTTCAAAACGCAGCTTCATCGATCATCCCCACCCGAGATCTCCAAAACCACCCCTTTCGTCCGGCGTAACAGAGGACCAAGTTAAAAGCAAACTGTCAGAGGAAAGAGTAAGCAAGGATCGCGGGGGGGCCGATCAAAAGGGCGAAAGACAGGAAAGGAGCCCGAGCTGAACTTTGATGTACTGTCAGCCAGACACAGTAAACGCATTAGTTGGCCGTATACAGTGCACCGGTCCCTTGGCATGCGAACGTGTACAATTCCGTTAGAGACGTTTCCAGTCGACTATTCGTCGGGGCTGGTGCACATCGTTCGTGGGAGCTCGCGAGGAGCTGGACAGAGACAGGTACGGATGGACACAATGAATAGAGACGAGCGATACGTAGTTACAACGCGAGGCCAAGTCTAGGGAGAGCGCATAACCCGTGCGCGTGTGGGTACACAGCGTGGAACACCGTGGAAGAAACCGTGGCCGGGCACAAGAGGTGATCGATGTCGGCCTTTAACGCGGCCGGAATCGTGAAGAATGTTTGCCTAACAAGGCAAACACGGGCCCGGTCGGCCATGGTCGATACAGTCGCGGAGCATTGTCGGGAAAACGAGCGACACAACGCGGAGCGGCGCGGCGCGGGTGTATCGATGCCGGATATCGGACACGATGACCCCGCTCCGGCTAGACTCCGCGTGAAACCCGCCTCGCAACGGTTCGACGTCAATCAAACCCTCGTCCGCCGGTTTTTCGTCTTGTTAATGGGGATTCGATAAAGTGGATAGAAATTTCGTGGATAGATGCTGCTTAGAGATTGTCCGCGACTCGTCGGGGAAACCAGCTTGGATACGGGATAATAATGATGACGAGTGGATGAGTTTAGGTGTTTCCAAGCGCTGGTATGGGTTCGTACGTACCGACAGCTTTCGTTGGTACGACTAGGTGTAGAAAAACGAAGGAGATCGAACGATGAGCTAACGTGATTCATTCAAGGAAATTGCTTGAGGTTAACCTCGAGGTTGGCGCGAGTCAATTGATAACGAGGACGATTCATTCGACGACTTCCACGACGATTATTATTCTATTTACGTATGTTTATATTGCAAGCAAAATACATTTGATAAATGAATTCGACGGATAATTTACCTTGCAATTTATATGACCACTATTTCTGAAGTATTATCAAAAATATATTGACGATGCTTAGCTAATGTATTGCCATGACTCTAACCCTGACAGTAACATTGTGTATTGGGACAAAACGTCGATCATCAGACCGTGCCCACGACATTCTGGACACACACCCAGCTCGTTCCCCGGGGTCGATAGAATGAGTATCCTTCGATCGATCGTCTCGTTCAACCACGAGGCGTGATCGCACGTCGCGCCGCGTCATTCATCGACATGATTCATCGCGAGAAAGTCGGTAGGACTGTGCGAAAACCTCGTGAATGACGAATGTGCGGACGCAGAAGGATGCTCATTGTTGGAAAACGCGGAACCCGTCGGGTACGCGGGTGACGGAAAAATTCCAGTGACCCGTTAGCGCAACGCCGCGCTGCCGTGGCGTTAAAACGTCACTGGTATGAACGACGCGACGACGAGACACGGAGAGGAGCGAACACGATATGAATCGTTGCCGGGTGAGTTACGGCCGACCCGCGGCGACCTCGGATTATGAGGGTTATTGCCTGCGCGAGTATACTAATTAGCGTGGATATACACTATGCGCCTTACGGTAAATACTCGAGAGGATTTTCGCGTGATCCACCGATCGTGTACCGAACCGTGTCGGCTTTATGCATCCACGCTTCCTTGTCACTCTCAGCTACGGCAGGCAAATCATTTTCTTCGTTTTTACTGCATCCTACTGCTTCGCGGCTGCCGCTGTATTTGATCAAGCGTATGGGATCCGGTTGAGAAAGATCGTTCGCCACAATGAAGCTGTTGATGCCCTTCTACCTTTTGATTATAGTTTACATTTTTATGCATAGAAGCACAAGTCGTTAAGAAATTGAGAGAAGAATTTCTTACTGCTCGATAAGTGCTCAACGGATAAAATCATTGAATTAATAAAACTGTTCATAAAATGATTTTTAAGAGAAAGAATTGCTCGTTTGTGGAGCATTCTTATGTTTCCTGAGAAACATGTCAACAGACGTGTTGTTTCAGTATACTGCTAGCACGTTACGCCATAACTCACCAGGCTTAATCTGGTGCGTTTCTCATGCCTGCTCGAGGTAAATACTCACGCTTCTGCGAGTTTCACCGGTACACGCCTAACCGCATGAGAAAGACGGTCTACGGACACTTGACGAATACAGCCACGGTAACTACCTGATTTCGCCATAAAATAATTCGCAGCGCATAAGTTAGTCTCTGCTTGTCCGACTTGTTATTTTATTGCGAAAGAAACGCGACTGACGGTCCGTCGCATGCTCTTCAGGCTTGTCAGTCAACACTCTCGTTACTGATAATTTCATACGGACTCTCATCGCATATGCGTCGATCGTTCGAGCCAAGCTTTCTTTTGCGGGTTTAAAAAAGGGTAGCCAACAAATATGACGCGCAGCATGCAGCACGCGATCAGAATCAAGAAATTCCCGGGCGATAGACACGACGCGCGTCCGCGGTATCTACAGGTGGTCGGTACTGTCAGAGCTCGTGGTAGCGGACCGGTTCGAGATCTCAGGACCGTATCTTTCTCTCGCGGTTGCGCCCGACCGTCTATGGGCGCTACCAACAGCCACCGCGCGGAAACGTAATACCTAGGAGAGGCGGTCGCGGCTCTCCTTCGCTCTCTCTCGGAGCAGCGGTCTTTTGACGTTCGTTCCGGTCTCTCCGCTTGCCTACCACGTCGGTTTCGGTCGGTAGTCCCGGGCCGCCGTTTAATATGGCAGCCAGCTCGCCGGAGACACTGACAGATCTCGGCAATTAATAAAACGTTTCCCTGCTTATTGTCGTGCTACTACTTGGTTATGCTCCGTGGGCTACCCTTTTCAGTCGGAGCTTCTTCTCCGCGCTGCAGCCTCGGTCCACCTCGCCATCTCCATCACGATCTCATCGCTCGCTTCGAGCTTCCTCCATTGGTAGCGGTACAGAACCGCGTGGCCGTGGCCGTGG
>NW_017161830.1:0-229 GCF_001652005.2 Ceratina calcarata
AATGCAAGATCTAATACCGGAAAGGTGCCGACCGACGAGGCCGTTCTCCAATTGCAGCGTTGATTATGCCGGACCTTATAACGTCCGAGATTCTGTAAGCCGCGGAAAGACGGCTCACAAGGCGTATATTGCCGTGTTCGTTCGCTACGTAACACGAGCCATTCATATCGAATGAGTACACGACTACACGACGAATGCGTTCTTAGCAGCCTTCGATCGTTTTGTATCG
>NW_017161831.1:0-229 GCF_001652005.2 Ceratina calcarata
TATATTCTTTCTCTCTTCTGGTGGACCAACCTCTTCATTGAACGTAACATTTCGGAAAACATTGATTTTCTTAAATCTTAAGTCATACATACGATAATTGGTCACCCTCATATCCGACGAACATTAATTTCTTGCTCTTTGGAGCAAGCTTATCACGCAATTCTTTTGGTATATGCATCGCAACTAAAAGTCTTTACATGATCTAACACCGCTGGTTTTCCCGACCAGA
>NW_017161832.1:0-229 GCF_001652005.2 Ceratina calcarata
ATTCTATTTTATTCACATTTTTTTGTATCATTTTTAACACGTACTCCAAACCTACGATACTTAATTCCTAATTCAATATTCATCACACAGATATGACATTAACACCCTTTGAAACGATTGTTTGCAGACAGTCTCGATCTGAAGGTGAATCAATAAATCTGCAAACTGGTTTTTCTTATCGTCTGCAACTAAGCCTCGTATCAGTGCTCAACCTTCCATTAGTCATACC
>NW_017161833.1:0-229 GCF_001652005.2 Ceratina calcarata
GATGCGGAGTGCGAAAAGCCTCCGGAAAATACAGTCCACTGAGCACGCTGTTGAATTGATTCACCTTGCGGCTCTAACATTGCCGTTAGCCCATATTTATTCTCTTGTGTTCCTACAGCGATCGCGAGCACCGACGTCAGGATAGAGGCAGCAGACGTCGGCGTTGAGTAGACAAGGAACTGCATTAAACAGCGTCGAAGATCGCTCCAGCCGGATCCGAGGGACGGAC
>NW_017161834.1:0-229 GCF_001652005.2 Ceratina calcarata
AAGCCAACATTAATTTCTGTACGCGGGTAGAGACACAAGTGTCCTTTGGCATTTATTAGTAATATTCGAAACGGAGTTCTTTTTATTAGTTTTTTTTTTTAATATTTTGTCTTTAATATATACCCGAAGGTTTGAAAGTGTGTGAAGCGTTTGAAAAATTGTCTTATCATGTAAATTTCTCTAATTTTAAGTAGCATATTATTCACTCGAGTGTTCGTGAATTCTGCGA
>NW_017161835.1:0-229 GCF_001652005.2 Ceratina calcarata
CGCGCTCGTGACGAGAACACACATGTAGGATTAAAGAAATGTTGCATACAAAAACTAACTAATAAATTGGTTGAACATCAGGGGAAAGAAAGCGATTAGTCGTTACTAACGTTCACTGAACAAATGTAATGTACTCAATGAAATATAACTAACAACTTTTCAAGTTACAGGAAGAGAAGTTAAAGAATCAGAATCGGACTTACTTTTTCGTTGGTCAGTGCACCTGCTC
>NW_017161836.1:0-229 GCF_001652005.2 Ceratina calcarata
GTATAGACACTTGTTGGAACTTTTATTTAATCCTTACTTTTAACATCATCAATTAGAAAAAATATAATTTAACACTTTATTACAGTAATAGTGATAACAGAGAGCGATGGCAGTTTCAGTTTAGTTCCTCTAATATTTGATTTCTTTCCTTATGGTGTGATCAATATAAATTCCATAGAATACTTATTTAAATACCGCTAAAATTAAAATTAATGATTTATAAAAATAC
>NW_017161837.1:0-229 GCF_001652005.2 Ceratina calcarata
AAATCAAATTAGACGTTATTATAATTAAGACATTGTCACTAAATTCCGCTGTAAAATTGTAACATATGTATATAGTAGATTAGTCAGTCTAGCACTTAAGTTCTAGCATAAGTAGTCATAATGAATTCATACATTGCGCCGTTTTTTCAATAGCCAATTGCAAATTTTTTAGGTTTCACTCTTAATTATTTTAGCACAATGCGTCTCAATCAGTCAACAAATTACCCCC
>NW_017161838.1:0-229 GCF_001652005.2 Ceratina calcarata
TTTGATGATTTCACACTACTTTCTGGAGTTCATTTTATTTAATGTAATTAATATTCTATTTTTTAAATCTATTACATAAGAAAAAGAAATACTAAGCCATTTTATTATTCTTATTTATAGCTTGGATTTATTTTTCACTGATTTATCAAATCTAATAAAAATAAAATAATATAATTCAATAGAAGATATGAGACTATATTTGATGATTTCACACACACACACACACACA
>NW_017161839.1:0-229 GCF_001652005.2 Ceratina calcarata
TAAAATAGATTAATTGAGAATTTATTAGGTATTTAGGAATTCCAATAAAACGACTGGACAATTGATTATTAATCATGTACTAGATTTCAGACTAATTGATAAAAATACAATGATTAAGAATTTCAATAAAATGTCTGAACCCTCGTTTGTCCAATTAATTACAATTTCAATGAAAACAAGATCATTATAAATTTCCTACAAATCTGTACAAGATTATACTAATTAATCA
>NW_017161840.1:0-744 GCF_001652005.2 Ceratina calcarata
CATTGTCTGCTATTCCCGCCACTGTACAGTTATGACATCTAGTCACTCCGGTTTGCCTCTTGTCACATTTACGCGTCTCGTGTCCGCCCGCACATATTCCGCACGCATCAGTCCTGCTCTGGTACGCCGTAGCCAAGTGTCCAAACCCGAGGCACTTAAAGCACTGTGTGACGCGCGTAACCCGAGTCGGTGAGTTAGGTGCGTCCCCGAGTGGTTACGCGGTCCTATCGTTTCGCGCTTAAGTCTAGAGGCGGGTAAATAAAGTGGTAAACGGAAATCTGGTAAAATGCTACTACTTAAGTCTAAAGGTACAGGCCGGTCCCGTGGCGCTGCTTCGGGCGCGGGGTCCGGGTTGCCGTTGTCGGTCGGTCGTCGTGAGCTACGGAAGAGCAGTTGCGCGTTAGGACTAACGGATCGCCGCGATATACGTATGACGTTAAGAGAAACTTAATGCTAAACACATAAGATATGGCGGACGCAGACGGAATACGGTTATTCGTTATACTAGACTAAAGCTACGGATATGTTACTAAGACTACGGTTTCTATATTAGGCGAAGTATACTAGAACGCGGTTATCTCGAACGAGCGGAGCAAGTCTCTCGGCGTGCCTCTCAACGGGGAGGTTCCGAGCAGACGAGCTACGACGAAGCGACGTAAGTCCGTGTGCGTCCGCGGGAGCGGGAAGTCGATGGTTCTAATTGCCAACGACCGGGTACGAGAGTTGCTGATCGTATTACCTTTT
>NW_017161840.1:1686-2431 GCF_001652005.2 Ceratina calcarata
GCAGATCCTGTAGGTATACTTTAGTGACACTTATACTTAACGTGCTCTTACAGACCGGAGCCCCAGGTTGGGAACCACTGCCACAACCACAAGATGAGTCGATCAAGTAGGCCGCGACCGGTGCTACAGTGGCGCCACCCAGCGTCCACCTCCTGAACTACCACTGCAACCACGTGTTATTAAATTAATATTATTCCTAAATCTACGTCAGTTAATGATTGTCCGCACACAGGAACCCTCTCGGCAATACTGCAATGTTCTAAGAGACACTACAGCTCACTGGTGCACTCGGTCCATCCCGTAAACACGGGAGAGGTTATGACCTAACCTCAAAAGTCCTAAACCTATTCCTTACTACTCTAGTCCTAAATATGTCTAATAAAGCGTCCAAATGGCGCAAAAGCAACTATTAACACTGTCCTTGTCCACCCGTGTCCACTAGCGAGCGTCCACACACTCGCTACCGCAATGCTCACATGTCACGACCCAGCACGCTTCCAGGTTAGATTACTGTCTTCAACCCACGTTTACCGGTCCAGGCTTACTCACTCTTGATTGGTACCTTACACTGTAGCGTCCAGTCACTGTTCCAAGATTCAGTATTATCCTGTTCATCACCAAAGAATCACTTAAAGACAGAGCGAACTGACACACGTCTGCACGTCGCCATTAAGAGAGTCATAGTTGCTAGGCTTCTCACTCACCACTTGCATACTTTCAACCTTACCACTCGCATCCATACGCA
>NW_017161841.1:0-229 GCF_001652005.2 Ceratina calcarata
AAATATACGGCACGCACAGGAACAGAGATTCCTAAATACCGCTATTATATTGATCATCATCGGAATTTGATCATACGATCTAATAGCGAAGGAATTACGTAAAAGCGCGAGACAATTTCATTTCCAAGAAAAGGACGAACTGTTCCATCAGTTGCGCAGTCGCGAATAATCGTAGTCGCACGATTGTGATTGCCGATGGATTATTATTCCGAACTGGATCGTCGAAGAG
>NW_017161842.1:0-229 GCF_001652005.2 Ceratina calcarata
GATGGCGCTGTATAGCTAGTCATCGTGTTGAGAGATCTCATTGGGTGTAATCATGCTACGTCAAAAATTCTAGCCAGTAAGAGCTACCGCGCTTGCGCCGTTGATTCTCCGTGCTAATTTCGGCACCATTGGTTATTGGAGCTAATGATGCATTTTTATAATTGATGGCGTAGAATTCAAAAAGGAGTTTTGGAGATTTACGATAGAACTGAAAGTATTATTATAATAC
>NW_017161843.1:0-229 GCF_001652005.2 Ceratina calcarata
ATATATATATATATATATATGTAACACACAACCACCATTTATATATAAAATTTCATACTACTAAAAGAATGAAGCGTTATATATTTCCTTGTGTTTCTAAACAACTTTAAGTATTTTGTTGGCAACGAAAACGTTTTCAATTCCAGTTAGAGTACAAATTTAAAATAAAATTATACGAAATGGTAATGCAATAAATATTGTAAGAACGTCGATTTCCCATACGTGTTGA
>NW_017161844.1:0-229 GCF_001652005.2 Ceratina calcarata
TTTTGATATGTTGATGGTGCTAGGGGAGTGCAATAAACACTACAGAAACGCCCAAGATTTGTACGCGACTCGTTATCCGAATAGGCCACAAAAGTCACATGTGGCTTTTAAGCGTTTAGCTGACCGTTTCTGACGCTTCGGTACAGTAAAACAAACACGCGTCAAACGTCAACAGACTATTATTGAAAATAATGTGCCTGCTACCTTAGCTTTAGTTGCACTAAATCCA
>NW_017161845.1:0-229 GCF_001652005.2 Ceratina calcarata
CGGGTAGCCTCCCGCGTGTGTTCCTCTCTCGTGAGAGGAGCCGACACCCCCTCCGCTGGGCGCCGCTCTTCGCCTCGCACTCGACCGCGCCGACTCCCTGGACGGGCTCTGTCGCGTCCTGCAGGTCGAGCAGAGCAGCTGGACTGGAAGAAGATCGCCACTTGTCGGGCGAGCTCCTCCAGCCGTTCTGCCGTATCCACCGCCTCGGCGGCCGCCACGAGACGCCTCC
>NW_017161846.1:0-229 GCF_001652005.2 Ceratina calcarata
CTTAATATAACAAGACTCCATAAGAACGCATATAGTAATTTGAAATTGATGTAACCCCAGAGCGAGCTACTCAATTTATTTCTTCATTGAAAATTTCAAACATGTATTCCAATTTTATCTTACAGCCAGAACAGACTTAAGATTACAGTTTAGGTTCGATGTTTCTTTGCAAAGATTGAAACCACATATGAATGTTTGAAATAGAAGTAACATACGATTGACTTTCCCC
>NW_017161847.1:0-229 GCF_001652005.2 Ceratina calcarata
ACCCAAGATGCTGCGATTCGATGATGCTTTTCTGCAGCACCTGCAGTCTGGCCAGATGCAAACTGTCGCAATCGCCGAAACCCGGGTATTATTGCGATCCACCGCTAATAAATACTAGGGTCAGGGTCCATTGGTGCCGATTGAAAGAAAATCCATCAGTGCTTATCAGCGCCGGTAGCATGAATAGCATCGCCGGCACCTTCAGCATAATATCGATACGCGGCTTTGG
>NW_017161848.1:0-229 GCF_001652005.2 Ceratina calcarata
TCCAGTTCTTTTCTATAGGCCCTGCGGTACTCCCGTACTGCCTTCCGATACTCGCCCCGAATACAGCAACACCGGCACAGGCAACCGGCCCGCCGTTTCTACGAACAACGAGTATATATATTATTATACAACGGATATATGTATATATATGTAAGACGGACATATTATTTAAACGAAAAAAAAAGAGGAAATGATACAGTTTCAACAAAGGTAAAAGAAATTGTACTCA
>NW_017161849.1:0-229 GCF_001652005.2 Ceratina calcarata
AAAGAGTGGCTATTGGCAGGTGGCGCTCACGCCCGAGAGCCGACCGATCACCGCCTTCACAGTACCCGGACGAGGGCTTATGCAGTTCCGAGTGCTGCCGTTCGGGCTCCACTCGGCCCCGGCCACGTTCCAGCGACTCCTAGATAGAGTCATCGGACCGGATCTCGAAACACGGGTATTCGCATATCTAGACGACATCATCATTGTCAGTCAAACATTCACGGAACAC
>NW_017161850.1:0-229 GCF_001652005.2 Ceratina calcarata
TAAATAATATGAGCAAATGTCTGTCTAAAAGCCGATTCGATTTTCGTATTTACAATTGGTTCCACCAAAGTGCATGTTTATATGTATATGTATACACGTACAAAATACATACGGACGCATTTAGAAGGGAAAAATCTGAAAAAATTCTCAGGCATGTCCAGTTACATTACAAACATGTCAGAATTTTCTTACAAGAGCTCCGTACGATATGTGTGCCAAAAAAAGGGGG
>NW_017161851.1:0-229 GCF_001652005.2 Ceratina calcarata
CGACGCAGTCCTCTAAGAAACCAATCCTTCTCGTACAATCAACCAATAGTAGTACAGACTTGCACACTACCGCACAGAAAAAGTCTGCACAACCAATGAAAATGAGGACTGTAATGTAGAAGGAGAGAGAAAACGGACGTTTCGCATCTGTGGTACCTTTCCTGGAAATCATTTCGATAACTTCGAAACAGCAACGATGCGATTTTTCTTTTGGGGTGCCAGTGAACAA
>NW_017161852.1:0-229 GCF_001652005.2 Ceratina calcarata
TAGTTGAAAAGTTATTAAAATCATTGAAGTAACAAACACGGAAATCTAATTATCTTTAAGCAACAACGGGAGATAACTGAGCCCCGTCCAAACCCGCAAACCTAAACATCTACTATCCTTGAGTCCCGTCACTAACGATTGGCTCGGATGATATTCTGAGCAGCTCGTGTTCACCTCGGGCGCCTGTGGCGCCCTCGACTGCCACTCGTGCTCAAACATCAACCTCGCC
>NW_017161853.1:0-229 GCF_001652005.2 Ceratina calcarata
TGCTTTAGGCAAATTATTTAAATATATGTTAATTAAGCTGATCAAAAGATGATTGACAAGAAGTCTTATGAAATTCTTGCACTCGTTATTACACCCATGACATTGGATTTTATTATTGTTATATTATTTTTATATAAACTCTCAGAATGTTGGCCCATTTGAACAAGAATGTTAAATATTTTTCCTTGTACGTTCGTTTTTCAAGTTATGTTAACTCATATGAAATACC
>NW_017161854.1:0-229 GCF_001652005.2 Ceratina calcarata
CAAAGAAGTGCGGCGCGATTAATTCCGGTTTCAGTTTCGGTGTCGGTTCAGTATCAGTCTCGCGTGTTCCCGTGTTGAGGGAACCAAATCGAATCGTGATAAAAGAATCGGCATTTGTTTCATGTGTCGGAATTAAAAAGTGCCAAAGCTGGAACTCGATCGACGATTCATTCGGTGTCGAGTTCCACGTGTCGAGTTTTCCACCGTGCGGACCCCAAGAGCTGGTGAA
>NW_017161855.1:0-229 GCF_001652005.2 Ceratina calcarata
ATGAACTTTTGAAAATCAACAAACAAACCTACATTGTTTGTTGCATGCTTTGTAGTGCCATTGTCGATCCACCAATCTACTGTGTTGACATCAATCGAAAACGCTTCTTCGCAAAAAGTAAGTGCTGTTTTCACCTCTGCTACATTAGATGTCTGACCGCTCTGAGCAGCACTATCAACTCTCTGTTTGGGTGGTCGGCCAGCGGCTATCCACTTTTTACACTCACGTA
>NW_017161856.1:0-229 GCF_001652005.2 Ceratina calcarata
AAGGACTACGTTAGAAACCGAGTTACATCCATCCAGGAACTCACAGCTGGTGCACTTTGGAGATATGTGCCTGGAGCATCAAACCCAGCTGATTGCGCATCGCGAGGCTTAAGCACTCACCAGTTTGAACATCACGATCTGTGGTGGACGGGACCACCATGGATGACAGAGCCTAGTCAATCATGGCCGGCACAACCAACACTCAGTGAAGATTCATGTGCTCCAGAAG
>NW_017161857.1:0-229 GCF_001652005.2 Ceratina calcarata
CAGAACGGCCAAACAGACTGGAAAAAGAGAGGTAGGCAAAGATACATAAAATAATAAGAAATCTCACTGGAAACTAAACACATACATTTAATACAAAGTGAAACCTTTTACGTAAGCAAACAAAATAAAAGAGACAAAATATAGAAAAACCGAGACAAAACTACAACCTAACAAACACAAATGTGCCATATAATTTTACAGAAACGGAAAAACAAAATTTATCCTACAA
>NW_017161858.1:0-229 GCF_001652005.2 Ceratina calcarata
AAGAAATTCATTCAGAATTCGAATAGAAAAAGCTGAAACGAACCCTCAGTATCAACGATTTCGTTTATCAACAACATTTGATTCAGAAATCTTATTTAACACCTAGTCGCTAATAAGCTTATTGTTAAACGTTGATGTGACTATAAATTCCAAGGAAAAAAAACGAAAATGATGAAATATTAATTTACATTGACTCACCCCGTATGAAACCATTCTAAAACATTCAGAT
>NW_017161859.1:0-229 GCF_001652005.2 Ceratina calcarata
ATCTCTTCCACTTCCCAGAAGCGTCGGAGTTGGACATCAAGGTCATCATGGACGGCACTATGGTATACTCCGATGGATGGGGGTTGACCTGAGGAAGCATGGTCAGTAGGCCCGGAAATAATCCACCCGAGCACGGTGTTCTGTGCAATTGGTCGGTCTGGGGACCCTTTGCGAACACCGTTGAGGAGCAGGGAGCCGAATACATCAGCTCCAATTATAAGGTCAATAG
>NW_017161860.1:0-229 GCF_001652005.2 Ceratina calcarata
TATTACGTAATCATGGTAGGACTTTTGTGGATTGAGTATAATGTACATTCAAACTTCTTAATGTTATGATATTTAATATTACAGGAAATCAATGACTTAAAAACTGCCATAACTTATGTCAGCTTACTCATATCGCTGACGTTCAACATTTTCATATTTTGCTACATAGGCGAAATAGTGACCGAGAACGTAAGTTTCCTATAAAGTTCAGAATTGTAGGATGATGTAC
>NW_017161861.1:0-488 GCF_001652005.2 Ceratina calcarata
CTCAAATTCAAACAATACTTCAAATAAAAGGAGACGAACTTTCAAAGGCATATTATTCGACATTCCACAATATTCCAAAAAATCAAAATTGACTGACACTATGCAACTTTATAGTGTCCATGAAAGGTGTACTGCTCCAGTTGACATTTTAAAAGCAAAGAAAGTTGATGTATTGTAATGATATTTCAGCTTTTGGGAACCAGTAGAATATGTGTATAATAAGATACTGATTGGAGTGCGAGTGTATCGTCCTCGCTTCTCATTGGTTTTATGAACCATTTTTTGTCTCATGCCACCATTCTCTAGTATATTCTTGGCGAATGACGTGAGGTCAATACATTGTTTACATTATATACTGAAGTACCTGAAGGAGAATGGTGGAATGAGAGAAAAAATGGTTCATAGAACCAATGAAAAGCGAGGGCGATACTTCAAACAGTATCTTCTCTATACATACACATAATCTATTGGTTCCGAAAAGCTAAAAC
>NW_017161861.1:1014-1940 GCF_001652005.2 Ceratina calcarata
ATATAAGATAAAAAACACGAAAATATCGAATTTTCAAAGCATAGTAAAAAAGAAGAAAATAAATGTTGCTGGTAAAGTGCAGGAAGTAACGTTACAGCGAGATCTATTTGGTAGATTGCTTGCCATCTCATTGGAAGAGGATATAGATCTTGATAAGATATTGACGTATCCTTTAACACCAGTTCCTTTTTCGTTATGTCATTTGGATGGAAGCATTATGAAAACGGACAAGTCAATCTTGACTAAATTATTGGAATCCAATGTTAAGAACCATGGTGAGCCTCGTAACGTTGATGTGCTTCTAATAGATGGCTTTTTTCTGTTGCACACAATTACTCAAGTACCTCAAACATTTGGGCAAATTTCCAAACAAATAGCTAAATTAATTATTAGAATGTTTACTGAGTGCAAAGAAATTTATCTCATATTTGACACCTATAAGAAACCCTCTATAAAAGACAACGAGCACATTCTTAGGAAAAGTATGTCAAGAGAATACTGCATTACAGGCGCCAATCAAGATCGTCCGGTGGATTTTAGTGCCGAGTTACGAAATATAAAATTCAAAGAATCGTTAGTGGCGTTTTTAATCGAGCACTGGTGTAGCGATGATATCACTGAATTATTAGGCGATAAAGAAGTACACATTTCGTTCAAGTCCAGTTACAAATACATTAGTCGAAATGGAAAAGTATACAGGACTAATTTGACGGATGTAAGCTGCGAAGGTCACATCGAAGCTGACACAAAATTCGCGCTTCTTGAGTAAACTGGAGGGCCGGAATAATGTTGTTATCAGATGTACCGATACGGATATTTTAGTAATAACTCTAGGTAATATTATAAAATTTGATAAAGCTCTGAGTATTTGGTTGCAATTTGGAACTGGAAACAACTGCAGGTTTATCAACGTCACCGAAATTTAT
>NW_017161862.1:0-229 GCF_001652005.2 Ceratina calcarata
CGCTTTGGATTCTACCCCGGCGAGCGAGATATCCTCGTGAAAAGATACGCTACCCGTCTTCCCACCTTTTTCTCTTCCTCGCTCTTCTTTCCTTTTTATTCCAGTCAAATCTAGTCCGTGGATCACGCGGAATGAGAATGAACACGTTTCTCAGCCAAAGTTACCTTTTGTGTGTGGCCCGGTTCCTCGCACCATTTTTTCATCTCTCCTACCATTACAAATTTTCGTT
>NW_017161863.1:0-229 GCF_001652005.2 Ceratina calcarata
CTGTAGTGTCATACACAGAATGTATAAGTCGTTAAAATTGATATTATTACACTCGACATTCTGTTCCTCAAATATTTATCCAAACTTTAATTCGGCACACTGTTTCACGAACCAACTGGATACGCTTTCGTATCGTTCGAAACGAAACGTCTAGCCAGTTCCAAAATTGTTATTTAACTTGACGTATGAGTTACAGGGCAGCGTTTAATAATTCGTCTCGGAGTTCTCA
>NW_017161864.1:0-229 GCF_001652005.2 Ceratina calcarata
ATTATCTGCTATCTACTAGCGCTGTTGACGGCACTAAAATCCTCAGATGCAGATATCGATTGGAAAAGACTGATCCCCTGAAACATGATATTATATTAAATAATTCTTATAATCACTATGTGGTTAAAACAAGGATTACACAGTAATCTGTTTTCAGCTTTGCCGCATTTCAACCCCTGGCGCAGTTTATCTTCGCTGTTAATATCCATCTTTCGGCACAGAACTGGCC
>NW_017161865.1:0-229 GCF_001652005.2 Ceratina calcarata
AAGTATACATGGCACGCCCCCACCCCCCACTCAAGTTTGACGAACAAAGATGCTGTTTTCTTATATAAGGGACACCTCTTTCCTACGAGAGTCATTTTTTGCGCCAAACGGCAAACAAATTACAGAGCGAACGGAGTGCAAAGTGAACGAAAGATTTCTTAGAGGTTTTCGCGGATTTGTTCGTTCGATCTGTATTGTACGATAGTGTCGAGTAGTGTTGTGAAGTATG
>NW_017161866.1:0-229 GCF_001652005.2 Ceratina calcarata
TTAGAAAATGATACGATTCAAAATTGCGCAAATTGAGTAATAAAAAACAAACAAAATGTATGTTTTTATTAAGCAAGGTCTTGTACGATTTACAAAAAGAGGATAGTGATTAAATCACCTAAATCTGTCTAAAATTCTCACGCTTTCTATGTAACCCTTTGTAATTTTAATATCCGCTACCACCACCAATGGAATTTTGAATCGCGATATGCTTCCCATCCATCGCTCC
>NW_017161867.1:0-229 GCF_001652005.2 Ceratina calcarata
AAAAAGTACTACACGGGGATTATTTACAAACCACTTACTAAATACTTTATTCACGAAAAGCTTACAAAATAGAATGAGGATTATAATATGGGTAATTGACACGATGTCTGTCGATGAATGTGAAATGCCACAGCAGCGGCGAACGAGCTACGGCACGAGGTTCACTTTCGGCTAACGGAAAACGAAAGACGCACTAAAAGTCCGCGCGGGGAACGAGAGTCTGCTTCCG
>NW_017161868.1:0-229 GCF_001652005.2 Ceratina calcarata
GAATTGGTATCAGCTACTTATTTTTACATTTAATACCAGATGGAAAACAATTCGATAAGTCTTTTCATCTTACTAATTATTATTAAACAGTCAAATATGTATAAAATAAAACAGTCCAATATTGTAATGTGTGTAAAATAAAATAGTCCAGTGTATGTTTGAAATAAATCAGCCAACAGTTAGAATTGATATAATAAGTACTATAAATTGGTTCTATGTAGTGAATAAC
>NW_017161869.1:0-229 GCF_001652005.2 Ceratina calcarata
CGCTCTGTTGGAAGTGAGTACTTCTAAGTGTCATATAACTACACCTGTTTTTACAATCAATAATCCACCATGCTGTTGCTCTTGATTATTACGAGGCACTGATGGATAAGAAGGCATCTTACACGCGATGAGTTGAATAGCATTTTGGTACTCCTACGCATTCTTACCTCACCCAGAATGAATGTTTCTGCAAGCGTGGAATCACCTCTCGATTCTCTAATTGCAAAAC
>NW_017161870.1:0-229 GCF_001652005.2 Ceratina calcarata
CTGAAGTAACTCTCTGATTTATTCCTGTTGATTGTCGGAAACCTCTGTTGAAAATGATATATAAACATCAGAAGATTCGTTTATAACTTTTAGTTATTTATTATAACGGATGGTAAATCTTTTATTTCAAATTGCTACGTGCATGACGCTTTTTAGGAAACGAATGAATCTAATAAATATCTAAGGATTATCAGACAGAAAAATGAAATATATTATCAATTAATAATGA
>NW_017161871.1:0-229 GCF_001652005.2 Ceratina calcarata
CAACGAAATTGCAAATTGAGTATTTTCAAGCATTATGATTCTATATAATGTATTATATATATAAATATAATCTTATATATTATATGTATTATATATATAATGTATATGTATATCTTATGTATTATATGTATTATATATATAAATATAATCTCTTATATATAATATAATCTATATATCAATAAATTATTTATGATATTAATATCTTATTACATACGCATTTATTTAAATG
>NW_017161872.1:0-1106 GCF_001652005.2 Ceratina calcarata
GATAAGACTTCTGTCCATTCTGGGTTGTTATGACAGGTGATTGCTGCTTTCAGAGTTCTATGCCATCTCTCAATCATGCCATTGGATGCTGGATGATATGCCGTGGTTCTAATTCTATTACATCCTAAAAATTTGGTCAAAGATGAAAATAATTGTGATTCAAATTGTGTACCTTGATCTGTTGTTATGGTTAACGGCGTGCCAAATCTTGCAATCCAGCTGTTATATATGTTCGTTGCCAATGAGTCGGCTGATATCTCCATTAAAGGAATTGCTTCAGACCATCGTGTAAATCTGTCTATTATTGTAAGGCAGTATCTGAAACCTTTAGATGGTGGAAGTGGACCAACTAGATCAATATGTATGTGATCAAATCTTCCAGATGGAATGTCAATATGTCTAGTCTCTTTTCTGCTATGCCTATGTATTTTACTTCTTTGACATGGTATACACAGGCGTGCCCAACCAGCAATATCCTTTTTCATATGTGGCCAAACAAAACTTTTGCAAATAATTTTCTTTGTGCTACGTGCACTTGGGTGTGATAGATTATGCACTGCGTCGAATATCTTCTTTCGTAAAGCCTGAGGTACATATGGTCTAGTTTTTCCATCGTAAATATCACAATAAATATATGAATTTGTATTTTGTATTCTAATCTTTTGCAGTCTCCACTTATCCCGTTGCCTTGTTTCTTGTAGGATATCTTGCAGTTCTTTGTCCTTTCTTTGCTCTTCGACTAGTTCTTCTGTAGATACTAACACCGGTAAATCTATTGCTTCTATACGTGACAATGCATCTGCCACTATGTTTTTCCTTCCTTGGATATGTTCTATTCGAGTTGTAAATTGCCCTATGTAATCTAATTGTCTTTGTTGCCTGGGAGTTGCTCTATCTGATTTTTGTTGAAAGGCATATACGAGGGGCTTGTGATCAGTCTTGATAATTATTTCTTTACCTTCTGCCCAATGTTTAAAATATTTTAGACTTTTATATATTGCTAAAAGCTCTTTATCGTATGTACTATATTTCATTTGTGCTCTTTCCAGTTTCCTAGAAAAGAAACCAAGTGGTTCCCATGCTCCATCACTGTATTGTTCTAACAC
>NW_017161872.1:2033-4101 GCF_001652005.2 Ceratina calcarata
CAATTTGTTTAAAGGTATTTGTACTTCTCCTGCGTTAGGTATAAATCGTCTATAATAATTAATAGTTCCCAGGAACCTTCTTAATTCTTGTATCTTCTTTGGTTTAGGGTAATCAAGTATTGCCTTTACACGCTCGTCCAGCGGTGCAATACCCTGACTGTTAATCTTACAGCCTAAATATATTACTGAATCTTTACAAAATTGTGACTTACTTATATTTATGGTTAATCCGTTTTCTTTTAATCTCTGGAAGAGTGTTCTTAGATGTTTTTCGTGCTCTTCTTGATCCTTGGATGCTACTATTATGTCATCGATATAGCATCTACAAAATTCCAGATCTCTTAACGTGTTATCCATTACTCTCTGAAATGACTGTGCCGCATTACTTAGTCCAAATGGCATAACTAAATATTCATATAACCCAAAGGGTGTGATCACAGCTGTCTTCTCCCTATCTGCCTCAGCTACCGGTACTTGATGATACGCTCTCATCAAGTCTATTACTGAGAATACTTTTGCGCCTCTGAAGTTCTGAATGATATCTTGTATGTGGGGTAACGGGTATCTATCCGGTACCGTACAACTATTTAATCTTCGGTAGTCTCCACATATTCTCCACTCACCAGACTTTTTCCTTATCATATGTAGTGGACTGGCCCACTGACTCCTTGATGGTTGAATGATCCTCTCCGTTAACATCCTTTGAAACTCTTCTTTTGCTGCTTTCAATTTGTCTGGTGGCAACCGACGTGCCCTCTCTGCTATTGGTCGTCCTTTGGTTGGAATATAATGAAACACCGTTTGTTTTATTATTCCTTGGCTCTGTGGTTTTGTAATCACTACAAATTCCTTTAACAGAGCTTGATATTTATGTGTATTATCTATCGTCGATATTGTGGGAAGACTTGATTTTATCACAGTACCAGTACGAAATAAAGTTGTATTAGTATCAATTAACCTACGTCTACTTAAATCTACTAACAAATTATAGTGTCGTAAAAAATCTGCGCCAATTATCGCTCTTCCAACGTCCGCTACTACAAATTGCCATGAAAACTGTCTACGAAGACCTAGCGATATTATAATGTTTTTGTTACCGTATGTACTGATAACCGTTCCATTAGCTGCGTACAACTTAAAGTTCGTAGGCTTACTATATCTACGTGTTCTATTTGGTATCACTGATATGTCAGCGCCTGTATCTATTAAAAATGGAATACGTGTCTCCTTATCGGTAATTATGAGACGATTGTTTTTAGGCGTATCATCCCTAACCGTCTCTATTAGGGACGAGGCGTTCCGTTTTCCGACCAGTTTCTTGCATCAGGACCCGTCCAGGTGCAGGGTTGCACACATCTATACGATCTCTCCTTGAATTTTCTATGAAAGAAACAATGCTCCGATGATCCATTGTTAAATCTGTTATGATATCTGTCCTTGCTTCTTTCTCGTGACGAACTGCGCGTCCTGTAGTTTCGTCTTCGGCTACTACTTCGTGGTCTCCTAAACATTTCTTGGACCAGTATCTCTAATTGTTCCATTTTCTTCGTTAGTACATTTATTGCGTCCATATTTTCTACTTGCACTGGAGAACGCTGATTCGGAATTACAGTTTCTGTAATAACCGCTGCCTCCGCAAACATTGATTTTTCCATTGTCTTATCTGCCAATGCAGCTAATTTTTCTAATTTTGCATCTTCCATTATTGCTAGAATTTCTTGAATTCTTGTTGGTAATCGCTGCAGCCAAAGTGATTGCAATATGTTTTCGGTCACATTTGACCCAGCCAACAATTTCATCTCCCTCAATAATTCTGAAGGTTTCCTTCCGTTTAATTCTACTCCTGATACTAACTGACGAAACTGTGCTTCTTCTGAAGACGCCAGACGGCTGATTAATGCGTCTTTTATTGTTTTATACGAGTCCTCGCCTTCTGACCCCGAAATTATGTCAGCGATTACTCTTGTAATGCTATTATCTAGGTGCCTAAGTACTGCTGCACTTTTTACTGCGTCAGATCTTACCGAATATGCAGTGAATTCTTTTTCCAGCATGGCAAACCAAAGCT
>NW_017161873.1:0-229 GCF_001652005.2 Ceratina calcarata
CTAGTCCAGCACGATGCCGTTCAAAGACGGTGAACAGGTGGAGAATGAAGCATCAGACCAGAGCGTTGCCTGATGGCTTCATACACCAGATTTAACAATAACTCGCGTTAGCAGCGCAAATGGCTTTATTCATGAACGTTACGCTTTGTTTGCCTTAACGAAGGCTGGTATTATATCAATGATAGGCATATCGTTTCTGGGAGAAACGCGCCGTCCCCGTGCGGCTCCG
>NW_017161874.1:0-229 GCF_001652005.2 Ceratina calcarata
AGATAGCCGCATTTACAAATCTAATTTGACCTGTGAATCTCATTTATATTATGAACCCTTAATTTCTAATCATTCTAATAGCATCTCTGCCAATGTTATTAATTAACTTTGTTCAGTGAAACTCGTTTAAATTTTGAATTAACATTGTGTTTCCTTCAGCAATTTATTTCCTAACACGTCACAAACATTCTCATGGACGATTGAAAGCCAAATTGTAAGCGCCAATTTC
>NW_017161875.1:0-229 GCF_001652005.2 Ceratina calcarata
CGTAGAAGAGTCCTCCTTTTTCTTGATAACTGCTTGACATAATTTAGACATTCTGGAAATTAATTTCTCGACTGTCTCCGTTCAATACTATTCCAGACCTAGAAGTCGGTTTTGAATGTTAGACAGTTTTCTCTAATTCAAAATACCTATGAGGTATCAGACTTCTAAGTTCAACTATAAAACAAATTAAGACAAACGCAATATTTTTAATAACACATCTGCAAATGTG
>NW_017161876.1:0-229 GCF_001652005.2 Ceratina calcarata
TGTTCTACCATTGAAATAGTTTTCTTTAATCTTATTGCATACGCGAGATAAAGCATGAATAGTGCTTTTCCCTTTCCTAAAACCGAACTGAAACTCGGAGAGTCTGTGCCCGGCTTTACTCAGGTGCAGCTCTAAACGTCCAACTATGACCCTCTCCAGGATCTTGCTAATGTCGTCGAGTAAACACAGTGGTCTGTAAGCAGCGGGATCATCTAACGGTTTTCCAGGC
>NW_017161877.1:0-229 GCF_001652005.2 Ceratina calcarata
CGGCACGCGGTGCCTTGTAATGTAAATAGTGTAATATAAGCTATTGTTTCTAAACTCACGAATCCACTAATTTTAACGCAGTCAATAATGCGAAAGTGATTTTTGTATGCTACAGCATAGCATCCCATGTGAAGCCTAATAATGTAAAATAATAAACAGGATCCAATCCATATCTTTCAATACACGTTCGCCGAAAATTTTCAAAAATATCTGCCAATAGTAAGACATC
>NW_017161878.1:0-229 GCF_001652005.2 Ceratina calcarata
TTTAACAAACTGAATTTCATGAATACTCGGTCTTTACACTGAATTATTCTTACATGAATCAAGTCTCGCTTTGCATTTGATTAATTTTTTAATGATTTTAATTGTGAGATGGTACAAAAAAATCTGTAAATGGAGTCATCTCAGTTATCCAACACGAAGTAAAGTTGTTTTGTGTCAGACACAATATGGTTATTATTATCCACAAACGAGCATATCGCGCAAGTCCGGA
>NW_017161879.1:0-229 GCF_001652005.2 Ceratina calcarata
AATAATTATAATAGATAAGTAGACTGCAGATGTTTATGCCTTTATAGAAGACGTAAGTGTGCTGATTTGTGAACAATGCATTGAATATGCAAAAGCATAAAAAATGCTGCATGCAGAATGGATGGATGTTATGATATTTAATTCATAAATGCAAACCATATCAAAATTTCATTCCTTATTATGAAATATGATCAGCGGTTTAATAAAGGAAGGGAACTAATCTATTTAC
>NW_017161880.1:0-229 GCF_001652005.2 Ceratina calcarata
ACCCACTATCAGTTTTTTATCAAATTATGTTTAGATGTACATGACAAATTTCGAACTTAGACACTATTACAATTGAAAATGTTAAGATGATAATTTCTGCTGACAGAATACTGAATAGAATATTATCCCAAAAAGTGTTAAAATCGAGATCGGAGACATCGGATTCTAAATCAATATAGAATTTCGAGACAAGCTCATTTTATGTAACATAATTCGAAAAGAGTACTTA
>NW_017161882.1:0-1733 GCF_001652005.2 Ceratina calcarata
TTATTCAAGCATCTGCAGAACGTGCATAATGAGAAATGCACGAAGTGTGGAAAAATCTGTACTTGCGACGAGAAAGAGAAAATTCAGCAGAAGCCGAACAAAAAATCGTATCGATGCGATAAATGCGACAAGTCTTTCGAAAACGAACTGAAATTGCAGAAACATCTAAGAATTCACGAGCGCGCTAAAGAACAGCAAGACGTAAATTTCAAAAGGTTTTTATGCCACATCTGTAGTAAAACCTTTCGACAAAATACAGGCCTTATGTTTCACATGCGAACACATACCGGATACAAGCCTCACGTTTGCAAATATTGCGGAAGAGGATTTACGTCGAATTCCAATTGCATTAATCACGAAAGGACTCATACCGGCGACAGGCCGTTCGTTTGCCATTTCTGTAGTGCAGCATTTGCCAAATCTTGTACTCTTAAAGCGCACATCACGACACACACTGGGGAGGCGAATTATCACTGTAAAACTTGCGGTAAATCGTTTCGGAGATTGAAGTACTTAAAGGAGCACGAGTTCACTCACACAGGAGAGAAGCCGTACGCTTGTAAAATCTGCGGCACTGCGTACAGCCACTCCGGTAGTTTATTCGTACATGAGAAAAAATGCAAAGCACAGTACAATACTTACCAACCTAACTCGACGCCGAACGCGCAAAGTTATTGTAATTCGGAAACATCGTCCCCAAACGTGACTCCTCTCATCACGGGCTTACCACAAACACATTTGAATAATATTAATGTATTGAACACGGAAAGCAGCAAGACTTATATCGATAATGTACAGAGATTAAATTCTCAGAATATCTCTAATGTAAATCCGATCAATGCGCCTGATTTACACACAAATTCGAATGCGGATATCCCCGATGTCTCTTTAGCTGTTAAGAACTTTGCTCTCATTGGGCAAATGTTTTAATCTTAGAACGTAGAATTAAAATGTTTCTGTGATAAACTTTCATTTCGCGAATATGTTCCGATTTCACGTGAAAGAAATATATCTCGCGTTAATGAAACGAAATAATGATAATTACGTGCGGATGTTTTTCTACCGCACCTTTTGACCTTATTTTATATATTTTATATACTGGAAATGACGAGTCGATTAATTTGGCAATTTTATTTTATACGTTAACTGTTTAATTAATCATGTCAAGATAATTGTAACTGTATTATACTTGGTTAATGGGGCATTTTAATTTTAAACCGATTTATTTCTTTATAATGAAAGTAATAAATAATTAAGTTTAAAGTAATAAACGTTCTTGAAATTTTGCATGTTAAGCAGATAATTGAATTTGGTTCAAGTAGAAATATTCGCGCTCGAAACCAGAGAAGAATTCGGTCAAGGATCGCGAAATAAAAATGTTCAGATTCATTTCCACTTACTTATTAATGAAAATTAAATCAGGTATTTTCCTTATCTCCAGACGCTTACACAAATGATTTTGGGGTTGCACATGGCATCATCTAGCGTGCAATCCCAAAATCGTTCGTTTAGTATCAATGCTTGCTTTCACTATCAGAAACCAAGAGCTTGTGATTGTTTTAAACGATTGTATAAATTGACTGTGATTTTACTACAAAGGTGAAAATGCTTTTTTTAAAAAGATTGTCCAGAGTAGTCAACCCACGTTCCAAATGTTACTTAAAGAGATGTTTAACCTCTAAATCATCTGAAAACGTAGAATGCGAGATAGAGGAGAAGGGTAATTATATTAT
>NW_017161882.1:2435-8520 GCF_001652005.2 Ceratina calcarata
ATTTAATTTTTTACGATTTCAGAGAAAAGTATTGTAGTAGAACATTTTGAAAACATTGCTATGATTGGTATAAACCGGCCTGAAACAAAAAATGCTTTAAATGCAGCAACTGCGGAACAATTGGCAGAGGAATTAGATAAATTTGAGAATGATGAAAATTGTATGATCGGTGTGCTTCATGGTATGGGGGGTAATTTCTGTAGCGGATACGATCTTAAAGAGATAGCACAGTATAATGGAAAAAATGATGAAGTCTTGCCTCAATTAGGGCCACTGGTAAGCAAGCCCAGATCTGCGTTTAATAAAAAAATTATTTAATTATCATGACAGTAGTCGATACGATATGAATTGTTTCCAGGCTAATAAAATCGAGTTAAGCAAAAAGCCACTGATAGCAGCTATAAATGGATACGCCCTGGGAGTAGGATTTGAACTGGCTTTAATGTGTGATTTAAGAGTAATGGAAGAATCTGCAGTATTAGGATTTACAAACAGGAGATTCGGAATTCCTATATTATTCGGTGGCACTGTCCGACTGCCAGCATTAATCGGGTACTCGAGAGCAATGGATCTGATTTTAACTGGACGGCAAATAGGCGCGAAAGAGGCACTTTCGTGGGGCCTAATTAATCGTTATACAGACACTGGAACAGGTATGTTTCAATTTATAATTAAGTAAGACATAATAAAGTTGTCAATACACGAGACGGGATTGCCTCTTTTGTCAGTGATAGGAGACGCTGTACATTTTGCGAGATCATTCATCAAGTTCCCCCAAAAGACATTACTTGCGGATCGTGCATCGACACACTTCGCGACATTCACTGCTAAGCAGTTAGAAGAAGCTTTACAATTTGAGAAAGACAATGCATCTCATTTACTGTTTGAAGAGGGAGTGAGGGGGGCAAAAAGGTTCGCGACAGAGGGAGTAGGGAAGCATGGGAAATTTTATAACATTACTAAGATAAATACCGAATTCAAAGAGATAGATAAAGATCTCGTATGAAAATCCTATAGGAACACTTTAAGACTGTATATAAAGAAAGTTACAACTTCGCTAGTCTCGTAACGTATGTTTGTATTTTTAAAATAATAAATCTAAGTTTTCTTAAGTAATCGAACGTGTTTGATTTAATCATGCCATCCTGTTCGTATTATTACCTTTCCTGAAGGAAGATTTGTTTGATGCATTTCTTTTAAAAATAGGATTCACCTTAAATAGCGTATCGGTGCATTTCTTCGCTGCCTTTCCGCTGAGCAACGGTGTGATGTTCACCAGCTGGCCGTTCATGTCTCCTGCATAAACCTCGTTACTTATTTTAATTAATCGCATGTTTAGTGTTTCAAACTCACTTTCAAACGTGACTATCACGTACGTTGCATCCGGTTGGAAAACATCGAAACCGGACGTGTGTGGCTCGAAATAGGAAAGTCTTCTAAATATACAGCTTATTTCGTCGCATAAATCAAATTCAACTGTAAACGTTACTTTCTATAATATTTATCGGACAACATAAAGACAGCTATCAAATTCCAAATGAATACTGCCTACTTGTATTATCTAATCCGACTACATCTCGAATGTAATTTAATATCAACATAAGTGGGCAATTAATATTTACTAGAATTTCTTTTTCCTCCTCCTCGGCGTGCGCGCCTCTTTCATTATCGTTAACGAACACTACGAAATAAGTACAGTACTGATATACGATAAAGTGTATAATGAAATTATTCTTACCGGCATACTTAATTCGAATGATCCATGACATAGGATGATCATCCATATTAGACTTAATTTATTACAGGCATTTAATTTATTATACGTCAGGGTTATAACAAATGAAAATCGTTTGATGTTAAATGCAGTTTATTTACATGTAAAATCGAATGTTCTAATTGTCATTTATTTTATAAAATTCGTCTAAGGGTCGAAGAAGCTCGCTGGAGAACGAGGCGCGTCGCCGGACGGGCGACGTTGCGGTTCTCCGCGAAGTCCGATTGAACTTTTGAATGATCGTGGAATTTCATATTCAAGTCGAACAACAGCGGCCGTCCACGAGGCTTAATTGGCGAAAGTAATGCGAGCCGAGCAACCACCATCGAGCCGGTTAAAACTGTGTGACGAAACGAGTGCAGGTGGCGGCGCATTGTTGCGCAATCGTTCGGGTATCCCTCCTCTTCCTCCGTGCAACCAGGAGTCAGGACGAGAGTCCCTTGGTAACCAGAAGGTGCCTCCCCCACCAGCTGCCTTCCTCCCTGCCCGACCTGGCGAATATCACCTCCGATGCTCTTCTTTATTCCGCTTCTTCCTTCAGCCTCACCTTTCCCAAGGACTCGACTCTATTTTTTTCCTTTACTGACCTCTTGAACTGGTTGCGCTTACGTTCTCACTCGGTGGGCGTTTGTCCGCGTCGTTCAAGCAATCCTGTAATCAGCGAGAAACGTCACGAAAGGAAAGTACAATTACACTGGAATTGGTGTATTGGATAACTTAATAAGAACGTACATAAAATAAGTTTCTGCAATGTATATATAATATGAGTAAAGTGAAACGAGACAGGAGAACATAAAAGGATAGAAGGGTGGTTTGCAAAATTCTCTTCCTGATCAGCCTGCCTGCGTGGCATTTCGAAAGAATGTTGCTCGGGCCTTTCACGGATCGATTCTACACAATGTTTCTGATGTATATTCTACGAGGAACAAAAGTTCTCCGACGGGAGAGGCGAATCGATGGCTTCGTGTTCTATGCGAGAAAGCAACCCGTGAAAGTCGAACGTCTGAGTTCAACTTTAAACGTTCCTAACGACGCCTCGTCCTTGGGAATCGGTGTGTCAGGTTGGTTAATAAGTTCGTTCGGTTTAAGTAGATTAATTCGAGCGATGTCAAGGATGGAAAACCATCCTAACCGATGCGACAGATTGCTACAGCGCTCAATATATTCCATACGACTGTAGGAAATTCATTTATCCTGTATGTCGAACAGATTGTGTTTCGTTCTGCCGTTAAAAATCGAACGAATTCATTTCCCAACTCGATAATATCAAACACGATTTTTCTACATATTTCAGGAATGAAATCTATTGCAATCGACGCAAAAGATTGCTACAGCATTCGATATATTCTACAGCAATACAGAGAATTAATGTATCCTGTGTATCAAAGAAATTGTGTTCTGTTTTAAAACCGAGCGAACTTATTTGTCAAACCAATAATATGAAACAACTTTGCATATTTAAAGAATGAAATTTTTATTAAACAGAGGAATCTTATGAAAGGACCACTGGACTTTCATAGCTCGTCCATGGTGCTGTCCACGATTTTCATGGGAAATATGTAAAAACGTAGTTACTCGAGGCGATCCTTTGTGCGTCGTTGCTTGGCGTGGCGTCGATCGCATCTGAATGCCAGTTAACCATTACGTTTTACGAGGTGGATGGACATGTAACGACGCCCCGTGCTCCGTCCGGCAACAGGTTACATCGTTCCGTTTCACCCGGGCCAGGGAAAGGAATATAGATTTTTCTTTCCCCGTTGGCGTATCCGCGAAATTTACCGCGGCTATTCCCAGCGTCTGGACGCATCCTGGTGGATCGACACTCTATGACACTCGGCTAGCGAATTTACGCCGCGTTATCAGACGATAACCGAGCGAGGATGCTGCTAGGCATCGCTATTCCTGTTACAGGGAACTTTCCTGGAACGACTCTGGCAAAATTTAAACACGCTTAACGCCCCGCGCGTTAAATTGCTTTTAAATCTGCATAGATAAGGACATGCACGCTTCGGTTCTCGCTGGCCCATTGAACGAGGAAGCGGAGAACTGTTAAAGGATCGAACGCGGTTGGGAGTTCATATAAAACTTCGTCTTGACACACACGATATTTAATCTACTGGCTGCGGTCGGCACACCTGTCGAACTTTCGAACGCGCCGAACATTTTTCACGCTTAATTTCGTGCGTGCAGTTTCTAGTGTTTCAAACCACTGAATCGTTGCGTAACGAGTTAGATCAACGCGTCGTCGTCGATCTTTTTCTTACAACGAGAACGATCCCTTTCGTTTAATTGATTCTGTTGTTAAATCATTGACAGTGTTGATAATTTGCGCAAGACGAAACTCGATTTTCCAATCGGCCGGCTCGATTACGTCGCGGAATGTTCCGCCGATAATCACCGAATTCAATTATTCTCGATTTCAACAGAACTCCCCGGTGTACGTTATTACACGATAATGCCACTTTCAGAACGTGTTCGATCGTTTCACACCGGTTCTTCTTCTCGCGTTATGATGATCGAACACGTAATTCCATTCGTTCGACCGGCCGGCAGGATTAACACCGCGAGATAAAATAATCTCACGGAATTACGCAACGCGCGTTTTGGACTCGCGGAAGAAGAGAGTCGCAGATGTTTTCACCTGGCGATCACCGGCCAGATAAATTACTTTGCATATGCCATGAGTTTTCCTCGATAAATAAAGTGTCGGTGACGTAACTGGTCTGAGGCGGTTGATAGGAAATAACTTAACTCAATCTCGCTCTCAATTATTTATTTCACACGGACGATGGTACAGGACAGATTCCGATCCGGCGGCTCAGGACTAACTGACTGACCCTTCGGATATTCCGCACTTACATACTACGTGAAAAGAAAGATAGTAGTAATGGAAGAAACGAAGAAGGAAAATGGAAAAAACCGAAGAGAAAGTTAAAAGAGAAGAACAGTCCTTGAGGTCGCCCAGGTCTGGTCACCAAATGTGCTTGATGATAACCAGGCCCGGACGAACCCTTGAGAGCGGAGAAATCTGAAGAAAAGGCAGGAAATCGTAAATACTGAAGAAAGCTAGAAAAGAGAAAACTACAGAAAATAAAAATAAATATAATGAATTACGAATTCGTTGACGCAAGGGCGAATTGGCTGTTAATATACACGCCACAGGTCGATCTGATGCGAGACGGTCGCGTTTCGATCGCCGTTCATTCTCTTTAATTCTGACGAGAAAGAGAGAGTGAGAATTCATAAATGGATTGTAAATAATTTACGAGGAGTTAGTTGACTGTCACCAGATTCGATTTCATACAAATCGGTTATGTCGTTCTGCGGAAAATCTGCTCGTCTCCGCGCGGGCCACTCCCTGTTTGTATTACACGCGTCTACGAGCGGCGTGCAGACGCAGTTTGCATACGGCCGTAGGAACGGATAAAGGACGGCTCAGGTATCTTGGGATGCGGCCGAGGAATCGAGTTCAAGGACCTCGCTTTTCCGGAATACGTACGCAGTACGCGAGCCAGGCGTGTACGCCGTTTATGCAGCTGGATGCGGTGTTAGTATGCAGGAAATGTATTGCAGAGAGAATGTTCCTTATGCTTATGAATTTTCCCTTTCGTTTACATTCTCACTGATCAGCGATTCAAGGGCCAGGGTAGTCACGTGGCTCTTCTAATATTTATGAATAATTATAAATTTTTCACGTTTCTTCCTGTTTCGTCGATAATTAAACAAAAGTATTTATAAAAGTAAATAACAATAAATATTATTATCGATAATCAAGACGGATTCAATTGGATGTTTCAAATTTTTATTAGAGAAGATCAGAGAAACAATTAAAATGCGTGAAACTTATTTTTTCCTCGCGATTCCAAAATTTTTTAACAAAGTTTACTAAGTCTTCCGTTATTAGAAAAGTTATTCCATTTTGGAATGCGTTAACTTAATATCGTCTATTTTAGTACATCTTTATTTCTAAGATAATCAAGATAAAATTTAATATCTAATTTAAAATGTATAGCAGAGCACTTTGACGCTTATTGTACTCAGAACAATCTCTCTTTAGTATAAAGTTGGCTAAGATCCACAGTAACTACGACAGTTGCTTCGCTTTGTAACACTTATTCTATTAAATATAAGCATAATCTCCAGAGCGCCTTAGAATCAACTTAAAACTTCAACATTAGCCTAATGACGTCATATTTAAATGTCTACATAGCTGAGTGAGAAATCAGTTTTAAATCCCCTGCCAGTATTACTGGGAACACAATACCTAAGAGAAATCATATAAAATCTCTCAGTTCGTCTTTTAAATAAATT
>NW_017161882.1:10057-11837 GCF_001652005.2 Ceratina calcarata
AGTCGTGATATGATTTCTAAAAAATCATGTCCCGAATTTTGTCTTGATTCAGGAATAAAGACGTAAATCGAAAGGCGTAATATTTGAACCAATTTAGTGAATAATAATTCTAACTTGTCAGAGTTTACCACCTTAAATGACGGTTCTAAGACGATCGACACTTGGCCAGTGAAACTATGCAGTTCAGATGATGTTCTGTGGTTTCAAACTGGTACCGATATGGATTATCGTGTTATTGTCCGTTTCATCAACTTTGTAAACGATGATGCCGCAACGTGGCAAATTTGATGTATTGAATTAGCAACGGGTTCGTCCCGTACAAATTGCCGACTCCCGCGCAGCGAGATCCTCATTATCCGAATTAATCGCAGTATTCACGGCTCGAATCAAACGTTTTGCATAGTAATGTTAATGCATACCTCGTATAATTACATTCCAATACGAGTGCTCGCGTCTCTGTTGAAATTAGCTTGTAAAGTACACAGGGTCGGTGGGTGGCGAGCCAATAATTAGATCTCTAATAAGGGGCAATAACGGCCGATATGCCAACGGCGGAGATGCATATCGTGGAATTAATAAAACGTTCGATAAACGCAAGTTATGAAGTCGTACGCGGCTCGGGACGTCGCCGCGCCGCCGTGTGAAAGGATAATTAAATCGTTAATATCCTTTTAGACAGCGGCATTGATTCATTGGAATTAATTCGTGCCTGCATTATGCGAAATTATGTACATATTGTATCCACCTATCCTGTTTTTATACAAACACTTTGACCTACTTTCATTAACTTCTTATTTCCAATTGAGTTCCCTACCAGCTTTAATTAACCGTTAAAGAACAGCGTGAGAAGGTCCGAGGGAATACGATTAGAATTTATGTCGCCTTTTTCCTAAACCCTTCGATATTGGCTCGATTGTAGTAATCATCAATATTTATCGTCACGGATGTTGCTTGGTTCGAACGAAACGGTATACTTGAATTAGTCTCACAGTTTCTCAAAATGCATCCTGTTAGAACCCCTCTTGTCAGGTTTTAGCATTCTGCTTTTAATTATAAAATAGATTATGTGGATTTAAATGAGATAAGTATGGTTTCTTTAAAACGAAATTTAGATACAATTTGCTTTTATTTAGATATCATAAAACTTGCACATTGTGTGAATTGTTCAAATTGCAGTATATTTGTTTCTCTTATAATTGCATAAAAATCTGCAATTATAATCAGTTCACACATCGAGCGTACCTTTGGAAAATGAAAGTTGCTTCTATTCATTAAATATTATAGCACGTACTCGGATCTTACTTGCATTCTTCAAATTGTATTACATTCGTGCTTCTTATAAATGTATGAAAATTTGCAATCATAATCGTAATCTGTTGTTTTTTTGTTTTAAATGTTTCTCCCTTTTATTTATGCGTTGCTTCATTGCGGAAGACAGACTGGCCCATCGAAATCGAGCAGGAGACACGGAGAAGGATTCTAACGATGGCGAACCGAGGTATTCAGGTCGCAGCAAGGCCGAACCGCGTGCACAGTCGCGAAGTAAAAGTGCAGTGAAATAAAATGTAGGCTGTTACGTGGCTCGAGGCGCCTCACTCTCTAAGTCTGGCCACTTTTGAGACCTCAGATGACCATTTTCTAATACTCGAGGGGTGAAAAATGGAATCCACATATAGATTCACTTTTCAATGTTGCTTTTCATTATTATTATTTATATTTTCTGCGGCCTTGTTCTATAAATCAATTTGCAGTCTGTTAATTAAGAATGTATTGGCTATAC
>NW_017161882.1:12199-18950 GCF_001652005.2 Ceratina calcarata
TTTTCTAAAGTACATACACTTTTGCGATTGACTGTATAGCCAATACATCCTTAATTACAATTAACTGTTCAAGAAGCATCGATTGCCATTTATAAATCATTAGAAATTTTCATTCAGCGATGAAGCACGTCTGGTTTATTAGACGGAAAGCTCGGAGCTTTAGAGACATTCCAACTCTAAGCTCTTGGATTATATTATCTGTGATTGAAAAACTTTTAACGTGCGACAAACCGATAAGGGCGAGTGATATTCTCGATTTGCAAGGGAAGAGGAGGACCACGATGATTGAGTGCGTTGAACCGCGCCGACGCTCAGGGATTTCCCTTTAGGAAACTTGAAAATCCTGTATCTGGAACGGCGTTCGATCCCCAGGAACGTGAGCGAAAATCTCAGCATCACTACAGTACATTATGAAATAAGTTTTATGGGTCTCTGTCACTAGACTGTGAATTTTTTAGGCTAAATAAAATATTCGCGGTATCAAATTAAGAAATTAGATAATCATTTCAGTTATTCAAATATTAATTTCTTATTTCATTCTTTTAATTATGATAATAATTAATAACAACGATTTGGGTTAGAAAAATAGATTTAGAATATCAAGTACAAGGATTTTCGTGCAAAATAAAATATTTGTGGTATCAATTTAAGAAATACAACATAGACAACGATTACTTTTATTTAAATATTAATTGCGAATTTAATTTTCTTAATTATGATATCAATGAACGATAGAAATTAGAAAAAATAGATGTAAAGTAGCAAGTGGAGGGTTTGAAAATTGTTCTACATTCTCGGTGATGTTTCTCTACCTCGACGTTACGAATTCCCTGACGGTCGTGCAACAGGTTCGTTTAAGAGCTGAATCTATCGACGTCGCGTCCGTTTTCAGAACGGGACGTCTCGCCGGTTGGGATCACGAGTTTACGGACGATTCAGTCCCACGCGGTTTGCAAACGGTCCGACTACCCAGTCAAATTAGACGCTTTCAACCTACTGAGACGCATAGTTTATACGTGCAGTTCTAGGTTCAACCGTTTTCCAAGCTGTAAAGCAATAAACGTTCAAAGGACATTTATACGAGTTTCAATTTAAGGGAGAAGGAAATTAACACTCGCTCGTTAGAGTGAATACCATATTTAGCTTTCACAAGAGCCGACGCACGTGTTATGACAGTCGTAAACAGCGTCCGACGGTATTAAGCGATTTCATATTTCGTATCGATATTTCATCGTGCTCTGAATTAATTCAATTAACCGGTTCGCCCGTCCAAGGTTACGCGGAGAGATAATGGAGCAATTTAAAAAACGAAGGGAACGCGGGAACGCTCTTACCGTCGAAAGAAACGCGGCCAATAATTATCGTAGCCGCGTGCGCCGGGAGACAAAACTCGGTGCGTACCGTTGCGTTCGCTCCCGTCCTCCACGCCGCGCGGGACATGGAATCACACTTACAACGCGTACGCGTTAAGTGCATCTTTTTATCATTTCGCCGCCTTTATCGGTGAACGTAACCGGCGAACAATGAACGTATTAAATTTGATTAATCTCGGCTGTCCGGGATACAAGCCGTGGAGCCTCGCCTTGAGAGTAGAGAGGAAAAAGTAACAGCGATTTCCTTCGTAGTCCGATAAAGAGGCTGAAAATGAGATTAATTCGAACAAGAGGAAACCGGGGAGAAATGAGAAAGTTTATATTCTCTCAGCGTCCCGATCGTTAAAGGGATTGTAAACAATCGAGAAATGGGGTGTGAGTACATTTTTCCGTTTTAAAATGCAAAGTGCGTCGGAGGTACTTCGCTGGAAATAAAGTGGAGCATAAAGAAAAAAATGAGTATACTGGCAAGGAAATCGTGTTTCCATGTTTGAGGAGAATGCGTACACTTGAGAGAGGACAGGCAACGATTCGCGACTAACTATTGGGTTCGTTTAAACAAGGTTTACAGCGAGATAAGACGTTCTAGACTCGGAATAATTTTAAGCTTAATTTGCGACGTCCGCGCTGTTTCTCATGCAAACTATAGGACCAAATTGATAAACCAGTCGACTGAATAATATAAATTGAAGAGCGTTAATTAAAATCGTTTAACAAAGTGTAATTCTATGTAGTTCCCTCGATTAATTGCGCCAATTAAAATTCACTCCGATCGATAATAACGAGTGGTACGCGCCGGCGGTCGAATTAAGTATTGTTGTATCCTGAAAACGTTACACGAATTCTTTGAATAAATTCTGTTCCCGGGATATACCTGGTGGACTCCCGAGCAAATAAAGGATCCGGAAAAAAAGTCTAAAAGCTGTCCTCAAGCTGAATTGTCCGCGGTATCGGCCTTGAGGGCCAGAGCCGAAACTGGCAGGCTCCGCTTTGGAAACCAGTCTCTGCGATGCGTGTCGCGCGAAATCCCGGAGGTGGTAATTTCCAGGAATCCCGGATCTCTCGGGCAGGCCGCGCGACGCGTGAACGCGACGGCCTCGTCCGAGCTTTCCTCGCGGATGCGTGCGTCAGTTTCCAGCTCGTAAACACGCGGGATACCGCTTCCATTGCCTTCACCTTCGTCGTCTCAGAGCGGAGCGGCGGCGGCGTGCCGGCAGAAAAATGATCGTAGGATCCGGTACCCGGTTCGCCAGCTATGTAAGTACGCACACGGACGTACGTGTGTACGTGTGAACGATCTACCCAGTCCTTTCGTTGCTCGAGCGGATCGACATCGGACGAACGAGCGGATTTAATCCGCGATATCGAACGCGTTTACGCAATCGCTAATTCCTCGCCTGCGGTGCGGTGCAACGTGCACTTGCGCCGTTGCTTTTGTTCGCCCACGCACACCTACGACAAATCGAATTTTTGTCGGAATCGCAGGTGATATACTGGGAGAGATACGAGAGCTAGAAAATAGCAGGTCTCGTACGCCTCCAGCAATAAAAGTGGTTACGGAATTTTCCAAACTGGACGAACGTTTAATAAAAATTTTAATTCTGCAGAATTTTATTAACCCCTTGACATACAAATTAAATGGAACTTTACATACAAATTAAATGGAATAAATGACGACTCAAACTCGTTATTGTATGTCAAGGGGTTAAACCAAATATGAAATTTCATGTGAAATAAAACTGAAAATTCATTAGCAGGTATGTTTCCTAAATTTTGATGATTCTGCCCTCGTCCGGCGTTGGTGCTACGCAAGGAAAACGTTTCGCTACTGTGAAACGACGAACGTGAGTCTCGCAAACGAGACGCGCATCTTCTAATTCGCCTGTGCTTCTTCAATTTGTCTCCATTACGCAGCCGATCAATTTAATTCATTGCGCTATCCCGTTCATTGACTTCTCAATTCACTGATGATGCACCGCTTCGACGGTTTTCAAGTCGCGGCTCGTCACCGACGTAGTCGGACGTCGTTCATTTTTTCCATTTCCGACGTATACGGGATTTGAGTAAAAAAAATCAGATTATTACAGTGAAATCATTTTTTATGTCAAGACTTGTTCCTCGGTTCTTCTTTGCGCAAAGTTGTATGTAATATTTTTATATACGTTTCGCAACGTCGTCCTGTAGAATTCTAAGGGAATAATAAATTGAGGCTGTGGCAAGCGGACTGGCAGACGTTCCCGCGAGGAAAAAGGCGAGAGAGCAACGAGGAAAAGGCGGTGAAGGTGAAGGAAGCAAAAGTAAAAGCGGTCGGTGGATCTAGAGTGGAATGGGGCGATAGACTCGGTGCACGAGCGAACCAATTGCGTCCCGGGGAAACCAGGAATCCGGTCCGTGATGGTGCACGCTCGCGTATCACGGTCCCGTACCGAAGAAGCCACCTGAACACGATACACCGTGCTCGTTCGAGGATTTCAAACCTGAATCTTCTGGTTTTCTAAGAAATATTTTAAGATCATAGTATCAAAACTCGCTATCTATTTTTGACAAACTTGGGATATTTATTACAATCTGTCTTCTTAGCATTTTTTACAGGAGATCAGATTTAAAATTTAGATAAATCATCTGGAAGAATTGATTGCATTGAAAGTAGGTAGGCATTATCAGAATCATGCAAATTCATAAATGTCAGTAGTTTGCGATCATAAGTACTTCAAGTAGATTCAGTTAGTTTAGATACTATACTACATATTTTAACACACTGCTTAAGGGGACAGATTCCAATAGCGGCGCGATAAGGCAGAATGTCAACCCGTTAAATTAGCTAAAAATATAGGTTTACGTAATTCGATTCTTCATTTCCTAAAGAATTAAGATAAAAGTCGTTTTAATATCTAGTTTGAGGTACATTCCAAAGCGCTGCGATTATTATTCAGATTATACTGGTTCTTAATAAAATAAGTGTTACAATAGTTTCTAGGGATGGGTTCGAGTACCTTGCAAATGGGTTCAACTTTGATTGACTGAATTCAGACTCTCTATAAGTATTTTAGAATATTAAGAATTACAGAAAATTAAAAATTAACGAAAATCCTTTTATTGTTGCATTCGACATAAGAATTCAAGATAATCCATGAAAAGAAAGCCATGAAAAGAAACTTGATTATCGAAATTGGCTCAAATTCGTGAATACTTGATCCTATCCTTACTCCTTAAGAATGTAATTACATATTGAAAATATATTATAATACATTGGTACACGTCAAAACATATGAAGTGAAATGAAGTTAAGTATGAAAAAGCTAATCGAATATGAACCACGATCCTCGACATCCTTTTACCAGGGGCCTCGAGGATCTGGTTTGGTCACGTTGAGTGCGAGGAAACTGGTTCCGTATGAGCATACGAAATTCAGACGGTCGCCGATTATGTTCGTTATTCATGCAAATATATGCGACCACGTGAAAAGCCAATTTTACGAGTTTCGATCGATGGCCACCAACGCATTCGCACGCATTCCATGGGCCAACTGACCGCGACGACCGGCACGGGGACCGTTTAGCCTTACTCTCGCTGAAAACGCGATCGCCTTTGAAACTGGCCCCGAAATTGGCGCAACTGAAAACCATGCAACACGTTGATCAATCGTAAATCTCTGTGTCTTCGCGTCTTCAAAATTTCTGGTATCCCGCAAAGTAATCAAACTCAGATTGAAATCAGAGGTGATAGATTAAACGGATATTAAGGTAACGCGTTGGCTAGCATTGAAACCGCGAGATTCCTGGAACGCGAAACGAACAACTGGAGCAATACGGTCAGGCAATTGCGACAGAATTGCACTCGTAGTTTTGCGGCGACCTTGCGTAACGATTCGAACGCCGGGTCATTTGGGAAATCGCTAAGTGAAATTTGTTCGTCGCCCGATTATTGTTCCTGTTACCAGTTTCCCCTTTCGAAGTGCTCGTACAAATTTTAATTCAATTCGACTTGGCGGCAAGTTTCTCAACGGATTTCAGTCGAAGATCAGTTAAGGAGGTAAGATTGAAAAAGTTTCTTCAGCAGTAATTGTGGCATGAAAAAGATGAGGCGCGAGGGTCGATTAAAATGTAAAACACGCTTCTCTCGGTGTTTACATGATATTTATTTTCATGTTTTATAGGTAAACCTTATAACATTTCTTACATATACTGGGAATATATATCTAATCACGGGCAAGTCAGAGAAATAGAAAAAGAAATCGTATCGCCGCCGCCCACTTCCTTATAAGCACTCGTCTAATTCACCCTTTAAAATAGCTCTCTCTTTCTCTCCCTCTCACGCTACTCTTACTCTATAATAATATATAATATATCTTTCTCTTTATCCGCCTCCTTGTTTTTTGTAAATTTCATTTTTAATATACAAACGGATAATGATAAACTCCTCGCCAGTTCGTCGTGATCTTCAGCGAATTCGATGATCGATTAAATGATGGCAATCATCGAGTGTTCATACATCCGTACGCTCTCGTGTGCGTGAATCGTTGCCTTACTTCTCTAACAATTTTCGCCTCACGCGTACTGTTCCCTGTTTCCATCGGAGGAACAGAATCCAGCACGATCAGAATAAACAAGGGAAACGACAATTCTCGTGGAGGGAAAACGGGTGCATGGAGAGAAAAAAAGAGCAGGCAATCTCGAACGACCGAGCGCTTTCAATCATTTCCGACTTGACATAAAATACTTTTTCGTAATAAATACACCGCGGATTTCCATGCGGAATAAAACGTTAAATCTATCGATCATACTTTTGTTACATCTCACGTTTCTTTTTACAATTGCATCCACTCTTCATACTTTCTGTACATGCCATAAATGCATAAAATCCGCAGTGATAAGCTCGTGTCCTGCATTGCAATCTTAACGATTAAATGTGTTTTGGAAAGTTAAGTCTGGATGAAAACAGTTATTAGAAAGGTCGTCCGTTCGTTTGAGCTGATTAGAGGAAAGGGATCATTGGTTTCGATTACAAACAGGTGCACTTTCAATCAATGATTTTAGTTACCCTGATCATATTTTCTCGAACCGAGTTTTCATTACGTAAAACCGGAAACGGACTGTGGTGAGTGGTCGAAACGATTGCATTATACGCCTTTTTTTTTTTTCTGACCCACGAATCATGTATCTGTTCTATCGTAATCGATGGCTACGCTATCTCTTTTACTTAAACACTAATTTGTCATGTTACATATATACAATAGTCAACGAAAAGCTTAAGAGACGTGAAAAGTTTTAAGGAGACCTTTCAGAGAATCGTTCTTTTAACACTAGAAAGACTGAAACTTAGTGTATACCTATATTGCCCAAAAGCAGTCAAAATGACTGCATTGTGAAAGAATAATG
>NW_017161882.1:19557-22123 GCF_001652005.2 Ceratina calcarata
ATGTTAACAATAAAAAAAAATTTACTTCACTTGGGAAAAAAAAATAATTTATGCATTATTATTTGTACATTTGCCCAAAAGCAGTCAAAATGACTTCCTTGGGCAATCTAGTGTTAAATATGAACTGGAGAACCAATTGTATCGTAAACGTTGCACCGTTGCGTGTTAAAATTTAACTGTATCGTCACTGCGACGTCAATAGATGATACGTGGATGATACGACACAACTGGACACCGAAGTTCACGCGATGCTCGAAGGAGCGACAGAACGGTGTTTCACAATGGAGCAGAACTTCCGTCGCGCATTCGATGTATCTCCTCACCGTGTGATGCCAGATCGAAGATTGCTTCCCTTTGTTCGCCCGTTCCGCACCTCCCATCTCCCATCGCGTGAATAACCGAGAAAAATTGTTGCTCTCGATCAATGAAAAGGATCGCCACCCTTTTCATCGGTTCGTCGTTTCGTATAAAAGTATCTGGCATCACTGGAGGATCCGAGGGGAATGAGAACAAATAAATGATTCGTACGAGCCTAATCGTTAAGTAGTAGTAATAGTAGTAGTAGTAGTAGTAGTAGTAGTGAAACGCCCGTTGCGTGTCTCTCGTGCTATGGAAAGTGTATAATTCAAGTATTATTAACGCTGATCACAAAATTCCTTTGGCCTCTCGAATGATAGATCGTAGTTTTCAATATGAATTGTTGAAATATTTTGTGTTCAGTCTTGTGAATATCCCACGCGAAATTCCTGATACTTCAACAATATTTTTTGTTTTATTTCCAATATCGAACCGCTCGGGTAAACATTTTTATTAACGTCAGCGAGTTATTTTTTTTATCTTTCGAAAAATAATCACTGACGCGTAGCCGAGTTGCAACTGCGATGAGAATTTTTATGGATACGAGTCTCGGTTTCTTGGCTCGTTTCGCAAGTGCGAATCGCAACACGTATCTCCAATTTATTTTTATTTTTTTTCGGACTCTTCTTCCCTTTTGGCTGCGCGGGGTATTACCGACACGTGAGAGTCACGCAACATCGATTAATCTTACTCAATAAGATCCACGCAATTTATTTATTTAAAACACACTGGGTGGCGCGAGGGACCCGGGATTTCGCGAGCTTCTTCCCTCTCGTCGTTGCAATCGAGGCCTCGTGGCATAAAAATCTATCTGACTGTTTTTATTAAAAATGGCGAACTTCGTATTTAGTATAAAATCAAATAATGAATGAAGTCCATTCTTATTGTATTCCTCACCGAAATCCCGGTTTCTTCTATTCGTTTCAAACACACGAAGTATTTGTCTATCGACACGAATATCTGAATATTCTATTCACACACACACACACACGGGTCGTTATTTAATTCTACAATCAATCTTCGCTCTCGATCACCGAGATCTGCTTACTCTCCTCTCAATCACATCGGCGAAACTCAATTCGATTGTCCACTCAATCTACCATTTTGATTAATCGATTTTTAATTCTGTCTTTGTATTCCAATTTGATCTAAACGGGAGCCCGGCGTTCCACCGTTTGGTATCAAAAGTGCGTATCTCTTGGTGATCCGGCTCGAACCGTGCAGAGGCGAACGAGAGATCAGAAACGAACGATCGGCTGATCAACTTTTAATCCAGTCCCGGACTAAGGAAGATGCTTCGTTCCGGACGTTCAAGATCGAACAGCCTACTAGCTTCTAATCTAAATGTCGAAGCTCCTAATCGTTATTGAGTTCCGTGATCACTATACCGATCACAGTTCAGTTCAGATCTATCTGGCGATAAGTACACGTTCAAGTATCTAGATTCAATTGTAACCTCGCTGGTGTACGTGTCTAAACGAATGACAGGGTTGATGTATCATGCAATTGACTCAGTCTGTCGATATATTTACGGTCACGTTTAGACAGGTGTGCAGCTAAGTTTAGATAAGTCGATTCTTTTCTGAGAAATTCTAAACGATGGGACTCGCGCGAGAGTCGATTTTGCGATAATGTTGAACAAGATGAACATTTTCATCGATATTCGATATTATCGTCGACGTGAATGTCCCTGTATCTAATTTTCTCACCGCATTATTTTTAATTCCATTATCTGTCTTATTCTAACAGTTTAGGCTAATAAAGAATTTCGTGTTTGTACAGCCTATCCAGTTTTATGGTCGATCTGCGGACAATGATTTCACTTGCATCTCTCAAGCCTTCCTAACTACCGAAACGACACGCATTTAAAATATCTACTGGATTAAAGCTTGCCCCTATTTCACAACGATTTGTTTATAAAACCAGACATGGGTCAGATTCTACGTGTCTCGTATAATAATAAGCTTCTTTTAATTCTTTTTTTAATTATGATTTCGTGGACGTATGCTGGACGAAAGTTGAAAATTTCCTCATTAACGTTTACGCGTTTTGCATCTATGCGAGGGGAATGAAATTAAAAGTTATGAGAATGACGTTGTGATGGATTGTAGAAATAAGGAAAAGTGTGTTAGAACTAAAAGTGAACTTCTCTATGTGATAAATAAAAGAATGTCAGTGGTTATTATTAAGGCTGTATGAATCCTTACAT
>NW_017161882.1:22823-27946 GCF_001652005.2 Ceratina calcarata
TCTGCCAGTCTATTTTCTTATATCTTGAATATTATATCTTGAATTCTTATGTCGAATGACAGGATTTTCATTTGATTTATAAAAAAAATATGAATGCAACAATGAGAGAATTTTGTAAATTTTGTATAATTCTTAATACATGATTTAAGATATGTCTTAAACTTTTGGGAGAGATGTTACGGCACATACAACCTTAAAACGCAGTGTAAACGCAATAATAAACGGTGTACAGGTGTAAATCATAGTCTTTATTATTAAACCTTCCAGTTTGAAATACTCGTACAAGCATATCGATACCCATATGTCTCTTGTCTAATGAAAAGAAGAAAAGAAAGGAAGAAAGGACGACGGTCGTTTAATCGCTCTGCCATTCCTCGCACAGATACATCACCTTGTTAAACTATAATATCCTTGCCACGCGCGCTTCCGTTTTAAAACCATTCACGCGAGCTCACCTCCCTTCAATTTCAATTCCCTTTTGAAATTAATTTACCTTCCCGTTAAAATACAATCCGAATCCAATTCTCGTTTCGCAATTTAATTCTCAGACAAATATAACGTCGAAATTGCAACTAAAATTCATTTTTCTAAAAATTCTCGTCGTTCGAGTGAACAGATTTCAACGGACGACAAATTCTAAGTCCTCTCGATCACGTGAATGATTAAAACAAAGACGCACCAGCTCGCAATGAACTCTCACCCAATTCCGACGCTGTCCTCGTTCGCCCATAAACGTTCTTTTCTCTTTGCCCCTCCTTCGAAACGATTCTAATTTAAAAATGAAATCCACGCTCGGATTCCTATCTTTTGATTAGACTAATCATCGCGCTGTTTTAATCTAACTATCGACAGGGAACGATTAGTAGACGAGTTAAATTAATTCTACGTTTCACGTTGTCTCATTTCGCGCGGACGATATTCCAAAATGGGTGGACATTTTGAGGCGAATAGACGACGAAAGGCGATTATTTTGATAATTCACTCGACGGGGTTGTGAGACGCTCTTCGTAATTAAAGAAAAAAGACAAAAATGAGATAAAAAAATTTCGCGTGTAAAAATTATGTGCTAAACGATAATTTTATCATTCTCATTAATAACGATCCTCCTAACGCTATCGTATTTTTAATATTTTTTTGTTATGGGTTTGCAGCTTTTTTCAGGTTTTGTTAATCACACAATTATAGATTATATCGATACTCGATTAGAGAAACGTGATTACTTAAGATTAACTTGTACTTGAAACGATTTAAAACGAAACACTCGACGATAAAAAAAAAGAAGAGAATAAAATAGAAAATAATCGCTACGATCCACCGAAGGAAGAAGAAAACGAAGGATCGAAGAATGTCAACGAGACGCGCCGCCGTTTTGTATCCCAGAGCGGATTCAGTTCCCGCATAAATTATGAGATACTTGTATACCCATCATCTGCCTTACTCCACCTCCCTTACTCTCCACCTCTTATCACTAGGCTGCGGATTTAATGCAAAGTCGTTTCACCGTTCAAGTATTCCTCGCAGTTTTATATCATTCCACGCATTCTAAATTCTCCCGCTGCCTATCGAAATCGATTATAAACGAGCAAAAATCCGCAGTCCGTTTATCACATTCGCCTTCTGTGTCGATCCTCGATCACCGTGATCAATCCATAATTACGTTCGATGCTCTCGCATCGATAGGAGGGCCTCGAGTCTCCCTCCGACCCCTGAATAATAACCATGTGTTGTGGTGTGTCAGGTAAATGCATTTTATTTCCTCTTCTCTTTCAAATATAAAAAATCATTATTATATACTATATATGTAGGTATGTATGTATGGTAATATGCGTATCGGTATAATCGTCGGAGTACAGTGTCGCGCGGAATATAATCACCTATCTTACAAAAGAAGATCCTCGAGCAGTTATGGTTATTATTCACGTTCTCTCGAGCACGCAAATGATAGTAAAATAGAAGGAAAGATAAACGAAAGGAGAGGGAAAAGAAAGAGAAACCCCTAGGAGAAAAGGGTGCGTCTATTCGCAGGTCGACGGTTATTCGGAAATTTAATTATTCCGCTCTTTCTTTGTCGTCTCCTTCGCTCGCTGATTTCTTTCGACGATTCCCACACCGCTCCCTTCCGTTGCACGCTCGTTCAGAATCGCAACTCGCAACTCGCAACATGACAATTTATTTCGTTTACACAGGCTCGTACAACCATTCCCTTTCATCAAGAGTTAACTTCTGATTTTCTGATTCAAATTACAATCTTCTTCGTAATTTCATCTCCACACCTTACGAATTCACGTAGATTTAAACCTGAAAGTCTAAATGGAAGAAGAATGGCACAAGATTTGCAACAGACATTAATCAAAGAAAATACTGACAGGTTCTCGTTCCTTGTCCATCTTCTGCTTTTACGTTTTCATTTACTTTTATACATTTAACGAAACGAGCTTTCCTCAGATATCTTTTTTTTTTCATCATTCTTTTCCCATATTCAATTCCAGATTTCGACTTTCGAATTATTTATTTAATTCCCTTGATCACTTCTAATCCATAGAGATTCGAAATAAAAGAAAGACAATATTAATCCATCGTTCAACTTCTTCTTTCGACACAATTCATTAAGATCTTTTGTTCTTTAATCTTCAGTTGATTGATTAAATTTTATCTTCCTTGTTCACTCTTAAATATATATATATATATATTTCTATCCAAACATTTTCTCGCGAAACGCACATATCGGTTCGATCTCAACGATAATTCAGTATTTTATTATTTTCTCAAAGGAACGGTAGAAATAATAAATTGGATCGAAGATTGATTTCGCGCGATGATCGATCGTGGATAGACGTAATTCATTCGTGGAGAACGAGCGGAACTTCTGACAAATCGATTCGATCGCGTACATAAAAGAAGCCTATTTTAAGCTCCTTAATAAAAACGTGACGCGCGTGGGTGTTTTCGAAAATTCTCGCTTCACCGACGACGCGAAGTATACCGTAACGCATTTCTCTAAAAATTATCAAACGTCTTCCGTAAAGCGTAGAATCGAAAGAGGAGGTACATTTCTAAAAAAAAATTATTCATTCAACGAAGGAGAATATGTAATAATTATTACTGACTGTTTACATGCTCAACAGTTTCACGCTCACGCAGGAAACAATAACAAAACATGATTCGATTCTTCGAGTTTGCATGTTAAAACCTTTTTAAAAAAGTGATACATGATTCAGGACAGGTATAAATATTAACAAGATAAAAATAGATATTCTGCTTTCCAATCGATTAAAAAAATTTTTCATGCGGACGAATGTACACGGTAATTCTGTCACCTGCATTAAAACGAATAAACAGTATCTGGATCGAGATTAAGTCGATGATCGACGTGGACGCTGTTTAATGGGTTTGAGTTAATCGAATAAACGAGACGGGTCAAGAGGACGCGCGGTAATGCGCGTACGAAATGACAAGAAGGAATGATCAGTTTAAGGTTCGAGATTTTTAGCCAGCCCCGAAAACAGTTGAGAAACTTAGCTAAAGCCAATGACGTTCTGATCCTCTTTGGGTAAGGAACGCGTTTGAAATTGGATTAAGCCCCCTCTGAGAAAGGAAACGCGAAAGAAGAATTCGCTAATTGGCTAAATCGGAGAACACTCGGAGGTTCTTTCAAATTAATGTCTATCGAACTTCCGTTCTGTGAGCAAAATACACTTCCTCAGGCCCGTCGAACGCTAACGACGACAATAGGAGTAACTCGAGTAAAAAAGAAATGCAATTTTGTTCAACTCCAAATTCAAACTTCTCCGAATAGAAAGAAATACTTTTTCGTCCGAGTCAAAATTGACACATTTTAGATCGTCTAATTACCTGAATGGTCAAGACCTGGATGAATTTGTCGACACGACCTTAAGAAACGTAATGACTCGACGATTCCAGATTCACAAACTGATCAAAACTCGAAACAAGAATATTCGAAACTCGAGGCTGCGGCCAAATCCTTCTTCATAAACTTAACTCAAATTCTAAGAGTATCACCGAATTTGATCACACGAACAACCAAACTTAGGAACAATCTCCAAGAAACTGCACGCTACATCGAGCTAAACCAAAGAGAAGAAAGATTCAGATTTCGATGTTATATTGACACAAGCTGTCGAGCGGTCGTCAGCGACAGCATCGCCGAACTGGAATAACTTAGCAGTGACAGCCAGGCGGTCGACCGAGAGGATCGACGACAAGGATCATCGAGAACGGGTGGGTGATACCAGAATGGAACAGAGCCGAGGTGGTTACAACGCGGGTGCAGAACGATAGTCGGCCTGGCTCTCCTTAGCATTAACACGCGATATACCAGAAAAACCAGTTTGCTGTGCTTTTTATTAGGCCTTTACTTTCGCTCGCAAACTGAAAGGAAGAGTGAGCGAGCGAGCGAACGAACGAGGCCTGGCTTAGAATTAGCCGACGAGCGAGCGAGCAAGCGAGCAAAGTGACTGACTGCGAGCAAACTAATGGGGTCACCAGTCGATACGAACAGACGCATACATGTAAGAGAATAAATCCTGCCTCTCTCTCTCTCTCTTTTTCTCTCTCTTTGTCCGTGCACATGAGGATCTGTGCACTCACGATGTACAAAAAAAAAATAAATAGCAAGAAAAGAAATAGGAAAGAAGAACAGAAATGGAAATGATCTCTTACCTCTCATTAATCTCCTCTTTTCTTCAACCCTTCGCTCTCTCACTCTTTCTCCCTCTATGCTTATCACTCTCATTCTCATTCTCTCTCTCCCTCTCTCTCTCTCTCTTAGCGTACAAGCTCTCTCTGTTCTCTCCGTTCTCTCTCCTGCTGCCGCACCGATCGCGCCGCTCATCCTCATCTTTTTTTGTTTTAATCTTATATATCACGTTACAATAGTATCTAAATGAAATGTGTTCACAGCCACACATTAATATTTATACATATATTTTATACATATATTTATATATTTAAATATATTTAATTATCCTTGTTGCAAACGCCACGCCCGTTAATGTTTTTTTCTTTTTTTCCACGCATATATCTTTGAATTTACTTAAATTTTCTGTGAATTTACGTGTATTACCACTACCTTTCCTTAAACGATCTCGAAACATTCTTTTTTT
>NW_017161883.1:0-364 GCF_001652005.2 Ceratina calcarata
TAAACCAGGTTTCATTTTTTGGTTAATCGCTGATTCTACTAATTCTTTCAAACACTCGTTCTCCCGGCCGAACCGCGTTAGGGCCACCTATCCCTAACAATTACCAGTACGCAATTGTTACAATCATTGCGCGTGCGTGTGAGTATTAGGAATGCGAGGATTCGGTGAAATGTACGCACAGGCACAGGTAGTCAGTAAGTAAGAACAAGAGACAGAGTGTGGTCGTTACGATTCACGGTGAGATATATCGAGAGAGAATAATCCGAGCAATCCCTTTGTAACGATAGCCTTAATCTTTATTTAATGTATTAATATTATAATAATAAATTCATATTGTTAACGCCCTCAACAAAACTGCAACACA
>NW_017161883.1:2391-2647 GCF_001652005.2 Ceratina calcarata
CTCAAGGACACATTTGACCCCCTTATCCAGCTAGGCCCTTTACTTTATATAAACTCAATCAAGGATAAATTAATCATAATATTATAGATAATAAAAATATAAATAAAGGTCTTATAATAAAAAAAAATAATTATTATAATCTAAAAATAATCATTTTTTAGAAATCAATATTAAAGCATCCCTAAAAGGTTGTAATAACCCTTTTAAACCTAATTTATTAGGACCTTTACGTATTTCAAGGGGCGCGGTAGCAGCC
>NW_017161884.1:0-229 GCF_001652005.2 Ceratina calcarata
CGCCAGCGCATGCTAGAATCTTATGGTGCCATCGTCCGTTGCCAGAGCTTTGGCGATACCTTCAAGCCACGTGAACACAGATCGCTCAGGAGTTCGTATCAGCTGGCTTCGGACTCCTGGTGCTGTCTTCAATAGCAAGCAGCTCTTTATAAGGCTATGTGCCGTGACCCCGATGACAACCAGTAGACACAGGCAATCGTCTTGCCGGACGTTGCTGTAGAGGCTACCC
>NW_017161885.1:0-229 GCF_001652005.2 Ceratina calcarata
CCACACCCTTCCTTAAAATCAGCCAATGGTGGAGTGCATTCCCACACTCTCGAAAAATGCACAACAGGCTGTCATCCTTCGGAGCGAAGTCCTTTCGAACATCATTCCGAGTTCATCTCTCGTACATGTAGTGTTGTCTGTGGACTGCGCCTCGCGATACGTCGCATAGCAGCTACTTCAGACGGTGCCAGATGGAGCCGGCTTCGAATATCCACGATTCGATTCTACT
>NW_017161886.1:0-229 GCF_001652005.2 Ceratina calcarata
AGATTGGCACCGACAAGCCTTCGACGTACTTGTGCAAGTTGCGTGCGGTTACGGATGCACCCCCGAACGACTCTATTTTAAGGTCATTGTTCCTTGAACAGTTACCCGCCAATGTGCGACCGATCCTGGCTGTTAATTATTCGGTAGACTTACAAACGCTCGCGTTGTATGCGAATCGAATTTATGAACAATTTAATGTGCTCGGGAGTTCCGCGTCGTCATCAGGAGT
>NW_017161887.1:0-229 GCF_001652005.2 Ceratina calcarata
GCACTATCGCTGCACAGCCAAAACAGTTGGCAACAACTACTCCCTAGTCTAGGGAATAAGGAGTAGGGGATCGTAGGGATCTGGAAGCGGAAGAAGACTCCGTTACGAACTCCGTTAAGAACTCCTCTGTGAGCTAGCAACTGTACGACTTCGACACGTGCACTTCGCATAGTACAAACTGTATAAGCGATATTGTTAAATTTCAAAATATACCCTTGTTCCTAATTAC
>NW_017161888.1:0-229 GCF_001652005.2 Ceratina calcarata
CAATAAAAATTAGTTTGTCTTATACTATTTAGCACGAAATATTTAATTGTCAGAATTGTATAAAAATATCGATTGAATTTTATATCATAATTCATAGTCCTTTGTGTCACAAACCCAAAGACAAAATTACCTCACTTTAAATCTGATTTATACCACTTGGATTCTCGTAATATTCCCCATAATTATTTCTATTTTATTATTATATTATCATTACATTATCATTGTTTTA
>NW_017161889.1:0-229 GCF_001652005.2 Ceratina calcarata
ATTCCTTTCCCTCGTAAAACAGTTTATCCTTGAGTCCCAAAGCCCCTCCAACCGAAAAACTCCTTTGTTCCTTCTTACCATTTTCCTCTCCCTATGCTTCTCCCCACCAGACTTTTCCGGACTGACCGCTAAACCGAACATCCCCAAAAACAGATTCCATCGAGACTCCACAGCGAGCAGGCGAATTTCCTTGAGTGAATTAATAAAGATATTTCTTAAACGGCAGTAG
>NW_017161890.1:0-229 GCF_001652005.2 Ceratina calcarata
CTGTCTGCCGGCACGTTTACGAGGCGTACAATACGTTTTTTAGGTTGCGGACACCAAAACACTTGAGAGTCCGATGAGCCTTGATCAGACTGCGGCGACGTAGAACTAAGATCAAATTCTCGATTCTGAAAAGAGACACGCGAATTTACGGACGTACAAACATTAAAATGCTCATCAGGACTTACCCGATTGTAACTATGATCATCGATGGCTGAGCACAGCCTCTCCT
>NW_017161891.1:0-229 GCF_001652005.2 Ceratina calcarata
TATGTATAAATGATTAAAGTTACGATATAATAAAACGAACGGAAAACAAAAGAGAAGAAGAAGACTTGAAAAATGTCTAGATGGCCCCAAAGCGGTTGTTCCAGGACAGAATTCTCGAGTACAACTACAACAATTCCATTCTTTTAAACCGAGGTTAGGTTGAAGTTCGCGGTACGATCATCGATTATAGCTAGAATCGCCCGGCTAGAGGGACTTAAATATTCGGTAC
>NW_017161892.1:0-229 GCF_001652005.2 Ceratina calcarata
CTCTACCCGTGCAAAACAATTCAAATCTACGGCTGATGCCGTGTAGGTGCAAGTGTGCGCCGATTTCTGTGATTTATTGAAAGGTCTGTAATCGTCACCACAAGGTGAGAAACTTACTCTGCCTATACTTTAAGAAGCAGTAATAACAGGAGTGACACCGAGCAGGGCGCCAGAACGAACATTCAGGAGGTGTAGCATGAGACATAAATCTAGCAATGCTGTTTGACAA
>NW_017161893.1:0-229 GCF_001652005.2 Ceratina calcarata
TGAAATCAATGCCACAAATATAAGATATAATAAGATATAAGATAGCTAAACATCAAGCAGATAAATAAACAGAAAGAAGGCATTAAGCTAGGAAAATTTTATTGGATGGATGACTAACTACTTATTAACTAGTTTTATTATAAATGTAAGAAAACAATTTAATCACTAAGGTTCAAATCACCCCTGAGTCCTCTCTCCTGATCATCAAGATATATACATATACACATAC
>NW_017161894.1:0-1490 GCF_001652005.2 Ceratina calcarata
AGAGAGTAATTTATAAGCAGCAGTTTCTTCGCACTTACACCATACGGTGGCCGAGTCTCTCAGGTTCGGTCGTACCGGGCCCAGTATAAAATGCTCATTTTCTCCACAGACAGTTCGGAGGGCTTCAGTGATCTCGGAGTGAGTGGCGGAAACATCAACACTGGTAAGTAGGATCTCTTTATATTTTTTCGGACAGGTTATTATGACTTCGTCAGGTGAAAAAAGGGATTTAATTTTTTTCATTAAAATACGTGCAATTTCTCTGTCTTTGACCTTAGGTATCTCGAGTATAAGACCGCCATTTAATGAAGAACGAGGTTTAATTGCATCGATTCCGAATTCATTTAGCTTAATGTTTTCTTTCGCTTTGGTAAGTATTTGATTAAGCTTGATATTGCTTTTTTTATTTTCGGCAATATAGATCACTTCTACATTCTTTGGTCTCCTTATGGAGGTGGTAGCCGTATTCGAGGAGAAGGAAGGAGGCATGGAGACAGTAGGGGGTATCGGATTGTTATTCATTTCACTAGATGTGGCGGTTACTATTTTTATATTTTTGCGTTTTACGACTTTTGACCATGTTTCAGATGGATTTTGAGGTGAGAAGGTATTCTGTATTTGATGATTGTCCGAGTTGGAGGTACTAGGAGTGTTTTGTGAAGTAGTGGCGGATTGCTGATGCTGTAGGGTAGGTTGAGATTTATTCTTATTGCTATTGACTAAAGAAATCATTCCTGTTTTCAAGTCATTGATTTTTGAATCAATGTTCTTGTTGATTGATTGTAACAAAGAGTCTAGGAAGGTTTTATTTATAGACGAGGAGGTATTTTTACTATTGACTTGAATAGGATATTGAGGTGTGTTTGTAGCGGTTTCATATTTTCCGATCTGGTTTTCAAGGAGCTTGACTTTTTCGGTAAGTATTTGGTTATTTTGGATAAGAGCAAGATTTTCTTCTATTAGTTTTTCATTATCTTCAGAATTAGTGTATTTGGATTCCAGATCTTGGGAAATACACAATAGAGACATCTCGACTGCTTTGAGTCTTCCGCTAAAGACGCCTTGTAAATTGCTAGAGTTAAGTCTCACGTAATTAATCTCATTAGTAGATTCTACTAGTGACATACAGCGTTGCCGTATGGAGCGATTATAATCGCGCCTCCTCTGCTCCCGAAGACCCCCACTACCGTATTTTGTGCACGCTTACGCTACTCTTGGACATGCGCCTGATGCGCCTACCGGCTTCCCACGTGACTTGAACCTTCTCTATGCGCGAAGCGACCATTACATTTCTTCAACGCTAGTATGTACAAGAGAAACACAATTCCACCAGATGTTGCTCATTTTATAGTGCAAGAGGAAACAGAGGACAGCGACAGCGATGTTGATAATCGAAACCAATAGTGTACTGTAAATTGCAACCGGTTTTTTTCATTACGTTCTTGTAAATAAAAATAAATTATTTTGAAACATTCCTTATTCATTTTCCT
>NW_017161894.1:2138-3231 GCF_001652005.2 Ceratina calcarata
CAGAACACCGTTCGTTGAGCAATCAACATATACGGTTCCGGTCTCTTTTCGGAGTCATTCGAAAGACCGAAGCGGAGTGCGGAAAGCCTCCGAAATATACAGTCCACTTAGCACGCTGCTGAGTTGATTCAGCGTGCGGCTCGAACATTATCGTGAGCCCATATTTATTTCTTTGTCTTTTCACAGCGATCGTGATATTCGGCGCCCAGACCGAAGCAGCAGGCGCCGTCGATAGGCTGCAGGACAGACGGAGGACACGAGGACGGCCCGCCGGACGCGGAAAATTCCCGGCTATCCCGGTTCCTACCAGGTCCTCCAGGGAGACGAATTTCTTTATAAATAAACCAGGTTGCACTGTTTCGTTAAATTGCTGATTCTAATTATTTGAACACCCGTTCTCCCAGCCGAACCCTGTTAGGGCCGCCTATCCCTAACAACGTGAATAGGATATTGAGGTGTTTGTAGCGGTTTCATATTTTCCGATCTGGTTTTCAAGGAGCTTGACTTTTTCGGTAAGTATTTGGTTATTTTGGATAAGAGCAAGATTTTCTTCTATTAATTTTTCACTATCTTCAGAATTAGTGTATTTGGATTCCAGATCTTGGGAAATACACAATAGAGACATCTCGACTGCTTTGAGTCTTCCGCTAAAGACGCCTTGTAGATTGCTAGAGTTAAGTCTCACGTAATTAATCTCATTTGCAGATTCTACTAGTGACATAATGATTCTTGATATTGGTTTTTCAGAGAGTGCGTCTACCTCAAGGTCATCGTTTTCATTCAATGAGAAGTCAGTCGAGCTGTCTGATTCATCATTAGATTTTTTATGAGCTTTTCTTTTACCTCTACTGCTATTATTAGAGATGTTTGACGTATTTTGATTGGTGGAGTGGTCTTTGCTGTCTTTATTAGCCGCTTGACGTTTGCGTTTTATAGCACCTAGTGTAGCCGGACATTGTAAAGAATTATCAGGTGGAGGGAGAAGGGGGAAATCGCTAAGTTGCGTAGATGGAGGAGTTCGTTTTAAGTTGTGAGTAAGAGTATGAATCTCATTATAAGTTCCTGTTGTATTTGATATACTAATGTTATCTTT
>NW_017161895.1:0-229 GCF_001652005.2 Ceratina calcarata
AGTGCCATAGAAACTGCAGAAGCATTCATACGAACCTTTATCTGTAGATTTGGAGTACCTAAAGCCATACTTACAGATCAAGGCACAAATTTTGTCAGTTGATTAATGAAAACGATAGCAAAACGATTTAAAATCTCCCAATATAAAACGACTGCATATCATCCACAAAGTAATGGTTCTATTGAACGATCATATCATGTATTAATAGAATATTTGAAACATTATATTA
>NW_017161896.1:0-229 GCF_001652005.2 Ceratina calcarata
TACGGATTCTCCTTTCTCATCTCTTTCTTCATGAGTCGAAAAATGCGGGATCGCCTGTGCTGATCCGTTTTGTGCTAGTGTAGCCTCATCGTCTGATTCGTTAGACGAAGTCGTTGGAGAACCTTCGTCGTCTAAGGCATTTGACGGTGGATGAATTTCTACATCTATACGGCTTTCTTTACTTGGATCGATCCGATTGGGACCGGATATGATCACTTCCTGGGGAACA
>NW_017161898.1:0-229 GCF_001652005.2 Ceratina calcarata
TCTTGATTTAGATGATTAATTTACGCATCGTCAGATTACATAGCTCCTTCTAAGAACTGATGAGCTATTTTTCATTGCTGAAATATATTTTTACCTAATTTATAACCAGTATTCAAACTTTTAAAAAGTCATTAATTTCTTTATAACTCAAAAACATTACAAATTTTTTTATCAAAACGAGGAATCTTACCTATGAATTATTAGGATATATTCTAGAGATTTTGAAATC
>NW_017161899.1:0-229 GCF_001652005.2 Ceratina calcarata
CTGATCTTAACACTACGGCACATGAATATTATATTTACACCATCTAACGGGCATATACAAAATTGAACTCGTGATCCTGACATAACTAGGCTTACATAACTCCTGTACAAAGCCTTCTAATTCCTACATCGTCTACGACAAGCTGAGAACGTAATATAAACATACGAGTCAATTTGAGCGCAGCCAGATCCAAAATAGGAGATGGACCCCCCACACCATCTTTCAGTCC
>NW_017161900.1:0-229 GCF_001652005.2 Ceratina calcarata
TAATAAGCGTTTATTTATTTAGTGCAATTGATAATATACATTGAGTTACAAATAAATGCAGTGAAAAAGTAACAATTATGATACATTTAAAGTTTATGGCTCTTTGGAGCGCTCGTAACTTAATTATTAAGTGGTGTCACAGTTTGATTTATTTCCTGTATTATGTATTTTAATAATATAATTTTGACAGAACTAGGCGTCCAAAAGTTTTCGCACTATAATGAAAAAC
>NW_017161901.1:0-229 GCF_001652005.2 Ceratina calcarata
CTAACTCACTGGTCACAAAAAAAGAAAACACTTTAAACACGCAGAGCACGAAAAACTCGTGCAGTTCAATTTCAGATCACTTTTTCCACAAAAGAAAAAGAATCAATCATCTGAATCAAAACTTTCACATCCGCCATCTCCACGACCCGGCGAGTAAAAAAAATCTATATGTAATATCAGAGAGAAACTGAGAGTGCTCATGGAGCCGTTTTGGCGTCTCCCATACTAG
>NW_017161902.1:0-229 GCF_001652005.2 Ceratina calcarata
CTCACAATCTTGGGAACTTTATGGAACTTTGTCTTCATTTCCTGTACGAATTCTTCAATTTTTCCGGTTACTTCAGACTTTTGGTTTAGCAAATATATAGTTGTGTACCTGCTATAGACATCAATAAGGGTAAGTATGTATCGTTTTTGTCCTGGTGTTAGCGTCTGCATAGGTCCTATATGCTCAACTCATTTCTCCCTACTCCAACAGCTCTCCCCACCACGTGTAA
>NW_017161903.1:0-229 GCF_001652005.2 Ceratina calcarata
ACATACAATCCAAGCTACAATTAGCTGATATTTTTACGAAGCCGCTAGCGCAGCAGCAGTTTTGTTTATTACGCGAAAAACTAAATATTTTAGACATTTCAAATTAAGTGGGAGTGTTGAATTAACTTTACCATGTAATTTGAAATGGGATATTCATGTCCCTTTTTAGATAGTTAAGTTTGGTTGTAAGAAACAATATGACGTAGGATCACGTAGGAACATTTACAAT
>NW_017161904.1:0-229 GCF_001652005.2 Ceratina calcarata
TATGGCAAATCAATCAAGTATTTAAATCATTCCATCATATAATTATTTCTGACAACTTCTCCTTTTCCTGTTTCCTAAAAATTCATCTCTTTTATCAATAAACAATTTAGAAACATTATCCTATCAACGCCCGTACTTCATTACCTCTAATTTAACCATAATTTCTTACCACTGTCAACAGCAAGAACATAAGGGTATTATTAATCAATTAACAAGCTCAAACAGCCTC
>NW_017161905.1:0-356 GCF_001652005.2 Ceratina calcarata
ACATTGAAGTCACTGGATATGCGGATGACACCTTAATTTTAACGTCACATCATGATCTAAACCAACGTCGACTTAAAGCTTCGGCTGCAACACAATTCATAATAAATCGCATCACAATTCATAATAAATCGCAGTTGCAGCACACAAAACCTCTGTTATGAGCCGTTCTCCATGTAAAATCAAATGGTCCCCAACAAACAACTACATCACAATCGACAGTAATAAGGTACAATTTGTAAAATATTTTAAATATTTAGGCGTATACTTAGACGACTGTCTATCATTTACAACACATACTGAATACACTATATCGAAAGCTACTGGCTTTGTCAGTAATATTAGTAAAATCCTACCTA
>NW_017161905.1:2079-3478 GCF_001652005.2 Ceratina calcarata
CGTTATTTCATGATGTGACGCCAGTAAGAGTCCGGCACTATCCGCGCGGTCACGCCACGGTGCCTTTTGGCTCCCTGGCATGGCCGCGCGGGTGTCCATGACGGATTTCCCCCCGTCAAAAAAAAAAAGGTCTTCCACCGGCTACGACGCGCCAGCGCCAATTTGCGGATGAACCTCGAGAAATGCAAGTTTGGCACAAACCAACTGAAGTACCTCGGACACATGGTCGATAAGCAAGGGATCCGGACCGATCCCGAGAAGATCAAGGCCATAACCCAGATGGCGGCGCCAACCACAACGAAGGGGCTACGACGTTTCCTAGGAATGATTGCCTGGTACCGGCGATTCATTCCCAATGCCTCGACGTTGGTTGCGCCCCTGAACATACTGCTGAAGAGAAAGCTGTTAGGAGGGATTAACCGTAGACCGGGATAGACCGAACTTTAGGAATATTTATTAAGACGATTAAGACGATACAGAAACTAATGCGAGCTCTGATGATCGTATGCGCTGAACAATGAAAACGGAAAAACTCCGATCATATATGTCGTCGATATAGGACGGAAGTGCACACAGCACCTCCTGATGGCAACCGGGGGAATCACGGATCGCCTAGGGATTTGTCCATCTCCAACAAAAGCAGCCATGGAGCTGGGGTAACGAGCAGGAGTGAGCCTTCCGCGAACTGAAGGACCATCTCGTTACACCACCCGTCCTGACGTGCCCCAACTTCACTCGGCAGTTTACGCTCCAAACCGATGCCAGTATCACAGGGCTCGGAGCAGTACTGACGCAAGAACTCGATGGACGAGAACGAGTAATCGCCTACGCCAGCCGTACGCTGCTGCCCGCGGAACGAAACTACACGGTTACGGAATTAGAGTGTTTGGCAGTCGTCTGGGGAATACGTAAATTCCGTGGTTACCTCGAACGGTACCACTTTGTCATCCTCACAGACCATCAGTCGCTCCAATGGCTCCAGAGGATAGACAACCCGTCGGGACGCCTAGCCCGGTGGGCATTGGAGCTACCACAATACAGCTACGAAGTCAAGTACCGACGCGGAGTCGAAAACTTCGTAGCCGACGCCCTGTCTCGAGAAAAGGCCTCAGCGGCCACGATTCGCCACAAGTGTCGGTGGTTTAACGGACTGCTACATCAGGTGAAGAAGCAGCCGGAAACCCAGCCTGAGTACTGTATACGAGGTGGGCAGCTGTACCGGCACATCATGAGCCGTCTGGGATACAACGAAACCAGTCAAGAGGAGGACTGGAAACTATGTATCCCCACCGAGTGCGAGCACAGGTCCTGGCCGAAAACCACGACGCACCGACGGCCGGACACTGTGGAACCGCGTAACATTAGTCTATTAACGATCGTATATTATACATATCGCCTA